>NW_003852609.1:545724-556033 GCF_000181295.1 Otolemur garnettii | reverse complement strand
CGTCATTGTTGTTTTGGCGGGCCCGGGCTGGGGATTCGAACCCGCCACCTTAGGTGTACGTGGCTGGCGCCTTAGCCGGTTGAGCCATAGGCGCCGAGCCACAGGTGCTATTTTTATCAAGGGGATCAGAAACCTTTTTAGAAAAGATGTCATCATAACAGCTAAATCCTACTGAAGTAGACATCAGTGAGCCTCATTTTATTGATGAGGAATTTGACTTTTTTTGCCACACATCACACAGCTAGTAAGGAGAGAGCTCAGCCGCTGAGCTTTGGGCAGTCTAACTCCAAAGTTGGTCTTGACCTTACTAAAAAATGCAGTATTTTTCACTGAGAAAAGAACAAGATCATTGAAGTTATTTTATTTTTCTTTGCCTTGCAGTTTTTGCACCACCTGCTTTTCCTATTCTTCTGCCTCTATTTTCCCTTTTGGGACCCGGTACGCTTTTAGTATGTGTATATACCTTAGAACAAAATATCACTATTCAATTGAGCTCGCTAGTTTGAGTGGCAATTAATTTTGCCAGACCCTTTAATTTGTGCTCCTTTTTCTTTTAATGCATTATATATAACTGAACAGCATGTCTAAAGGGCAGTTATACAAATGACCAAACGATTTTTCACACTTGCTGGGTCCTACAAAGAACATCCTTTGACTTTGGAAGTTTTTCATGTATAATATATTAAACAAGTCGAGGTCAAGAACAGCCACCAATTAAGTAGTCCTCTAACTCAACAGGGAATAGCTCTAGCTTTTCCACACTTATACATCAAAGAGTTAGTTGTTTACTTTTAATAGGTAGCAATTTATTGGAAATTTGGATTTGTATTACTCTTTAGGAAATGTATTCTTTGGTAAAATTTGGTATTGTGAATCATTGTACCAAGACTTAAGGTGGGGTGGGGAATCGAGCTGAAGTGTTGTTTGCTGAAATGCTTTCTGTTTATAAAGGAGGGGAAGTCTACTCAGTAGTCTATTGTTCTGTTTTCTTATGTGACTGCAGATAAAATTAGCAATTACCAAGAGCTCTTGGCGAAAGTACTCCATCTGGCTGGATTTTTTTTTTTAATCCCTCATCATATTGGATCTCTTTTATATCTTTTCATATTAGGGCTCTTCTCTTTAGCTTTAAGCTACAGCTACCTGATACGATACTAAAAATAATAGGAAGAAATAATGTCTTTCTCTTGTAAGTGATCACTTTCTCCCCAAACTTTACATATAGGCATGTATTACTAGCTCTCACTGAGGAAACTGAGATACACAGGTTAAATATTTTTCCAGGCTCTCTCTGTTGGGATGTGTCAGAGTTAGGATTGGGAAGGAATCCTTTCCATGCGAGACTTCATGCTCTTTCTTCTGGATTAATTACAAAGTTCAGTGTGTTCTTCTTGGCTAATATTTTCATGTTGCAGGAGTTAAGAATTGTGCCTGTGAAATCAGGCAAGGATGAGAGCTAAGCTAGAGTTTTTAAATGAGTCAATTAGCTTCTATACATCTGTTTATTTACCTGTAAAATAAAGACAATAATATTACCTACCTTGTAATACGGCTTTATGAAATAAATAAAGTAATGAAAGTCAAGCATATGTTTACATCTCAATAAACATTACGATTACAATTGTTATTTTCAAAATCATTATTTTCTCATGTTACTCTTATGTGGAACTATGTCAGGCTTTGCTTCCAATATCTTTAGCCTGGTGGGCTATTCTGTAGTTCATAGATCAAGCAGAGAAAGCTAGACCTCATTTATCAGTAGAGATAGGGTCAATTATAAAGCATGGTTTGAAAATGCATTACTCCCCTGTTGTGCCTATGTTGTTTATTTGTCTTACACAGAGTTTTTCAGAAACTGTGAATTTGGTTATGCTTCCCTCATCAACACTCTTATTTTGACTACCCAGACCTTATCTTAGAGCTTGTCATTTATTTCAAGTTGAATTTTGAACATTTGTAGAAATTTCAGTGATATTTATCAATGCATTCTGTTAGAATAGAAGACTAGGGCTGAGACCAGATGCAGGAGCTTGAAGATCAGGTGCAGGTGATAAATAAGAATCTCTTAAGCTGAAGCTAACTAGAGGGGCTGATGGCTGCAGGCAAGAACAAGTTTTGACCAGGTTTTAGCTACCTCTGCCACCAGACATGAAATTTAGCTAATTACAATGTCATTTACATTGTGGTTTTAAAATTTATTTGCTCTTTAAATCACATTGACAATTCCAATACAACCAAAGAGTATAAAAATGAGAGGGAACCAAATTCTTTATTTTTATTTTTTATTTATTTTTTGTTAAATCACATGATCTATGTGTTTATGTATACATTTATTAATGTATACATTCATGCATTTATGGGGTACAATGTGCTGATTTCATATAGAATTAGGAAAGCTTACATCACACTGGTTAATATATATCTCATCTCGTTTACTTAATTATTGTGTTAAGATATTTATAATCTATACTAATAGATCTGACATGTACCCTTGCATTATGCACCATAGGTGTGATCCTACCATTCACCCTCCCTCAATCTGACCTCTTCCCTTCCCTCTCAGCACCCCCTTCTCCCTCCTTCATCTTGGGCCATAGTTGTGATCTATTCTTCATATGAAAGTGTGAGTGATTGTAAATTGGTTTCATAATAGTACTGAGTACACTAGATATTTTTTTTTCCATTCTTGAGATACTTTACTAAGAAGAATATGTTCCATCTTCATCTATGTCAACATTAAAGAGGTAAAGTCTCCATCCTTCTTTAGGGCTGCATAATATTCCATGGTATACATATACCACAATTTATCAATCCATTTATGGGTCGATGGGCACTTGGGCTTCTTCCATGACTTGGCTATTATGAATTGAACTGCAATGAACAATCTGGTGCAAATATCTTTGTTACAAAGTGATTTTTGGTCTTTTGGATATACACCTAGTAGAGGAATTGCAGGATCAAATGGCAGGTCTACTTTTAGATCCCTGAGTATTCTCCATACTTCTTTCCAAAAGAGACGTATTAGCTTTCACTCCCACCAGCAGTGCAGAAGTGTTCCCTTTTCTCCACATTCATGCCAACATCTGTAGTTTTGGGATTTTGTTATGTGAGCCACTCTTACAGAAGTTAAATGATATTTCAAAGTGGTTTTGATTTGCATTTCCCTGATGATTAAAGATGATGAGCATTTTTTCATGTGTCTGTAGGCCATGTGCCTATCTTCTTCAGAAAAGCTTCTGTTCAAGTTTCTTGCCCACAATGAAATGGGATTACTTGTTCTTTTATTATTAATAAGTTTGAGTTTTCTGTGGATTCTGGTTATCATACCTTTGTCAGAAGCATAACCTGCAAATATCCTCTCCCATTCTGTGGGCTGTCTGCTTGCTTTACTTAGTATGTTCTTAGCTGTGCAGAAGCTTTTTAGTTTGATCAGATCCCAATAATATATTTTTGGTTTTGTGTCAATTGCCTGGGGGGTCCTTCTCATAAAGTATTCTCCCAGGCCAATTTCTTCAAGTATTTCTCCTGCACTCTTTCCAAGAATCTTTATGGTTTCATGTCTTAAATTTAAATCTTTTATCCAGTGAGAGTCAATTTTTATTAATGGTGAAAGGTGTGGGTCCAGTTTCAGTCTTCTACAAGTTGCCAGCCAATTCTCCCAGCACCATTTGTTAAATAGGGAATCTTTCCCCCAATTTATATTTTTGATGGGCTTATCAAAGATTGAATGACAATAAGTGTCTGGTTTCAACTCTTGGTTCTCAATTCTGTTCCATACATCTACCTCTCTCTATTTTTGTGTCAATACCATGCTGTTTTGATCACTATAGATTTATAGTATAGTTTGAAGTCTGGTAGTGTGATTCTTCATGATTTGTTTTTATTTCTGAGTAATGTCTTGGCTATTCAAGGTTTTTTTCTGGTTTCATATAAAATGAAGTAGTATTTTTTCCAGATCTTTAAAGTATGGTGGTGGTGCTTTGATAGGAATTGCATTAAATTTTTAATTGCTTTGGGTAATAAGGACATTTTAACAATGTTGATTCTTCCTAGCCATGAGCATGGTATGTTTTTCCATTTGTTAACATCTTCAGCTATTTCTTTTCTCAGAGTTTCATAATTCTCCTTACAGAGATCTTTCTTGTCCTTTGTTAGGTAAATTCCCAAATATTTCATCTTCTTTGGCACAACTGTAAAGGGAATACAGTCTGTGACTGTTTTTTCAGCTTAAATAACTTTATTCTCAGAAATATGAAAATCTGAAAGAAATTGACCAATACTTGAAAGCACACCAACTTCCTAGACTTAATCAGAAAGAATTGGAAATGCTGAACAGACCTATATCAAGTACTGAGATAGAATATACTATATGAAAGCTCCCAAATAAGAAGAGTCTGGGCCCAGATGGCTTCACATCAGAATTCTACCAAACCTTTAAAGTGGAACTAGTATCTATATTACTTAACCTTTTTGAAAACATCAAAAAGAGGGAATACTTCCCAACACATTCTATGAAGCAAATATCACCCTGATCCCCAAACCAGGAAAAGACTCAACAAGAAAAGAAAACTATTGATCAATATTTTTAATGAACACAGGTGCAAAAATATTCAATAAGATCCTAGCAAACAGAATCCAGCAACACATCAAATGAATTGTACACCATGACCAAGTGGGATAAGGGTCTCAAGGTTGGTTCAATATATATAAAGCTATAAATATAATACATCACATAAACAAACTAAAAAACACAGACCATATGATTCTCTCAATAGATACAGAAAAAGCTTTTGACAATATCCAGCATCCTTTCATGATCAGAACACTTAAAAAAATATGTATAGAATGGACTTTTCTTAAACTGATAGAGGCCATCTACAGCAAACCCACAGCCAATATCATATTGAATGGAGTAAAATTGAAAACATTTCCACTCAGATCAGGAACCAGGTAAGGTTGCCCATTGTCTCCACTGCTTTTTAACATTGTAATGGAAGTCTTAGCCATCCCAATCAGGCAAGACAAGGCGATCAAGGGTATACAAATAGGGTCAGAGAATATCAAACTTTCACTCTTCATAGATGATATGATTTTATACTGGAAAACCCCATGGACTAAACCACAAAACTCTTAGAAATGATCAAGGAATACAGTAGTGTCTCAGGCTACAAAATCAATACTCACAAATCAGTAGCTTTTATATATGCCAATAATAGTCAATCTGAGGGAACCAAATTCTAAGAATTGCTATTCAAATTCTTAATGAAAGCCAACCCCTGGGCATGGAATTTCTCTCTCCTCAATTAACAAGACAAGAACCACATTGTTTTAGCACAGCTGCTCTCTCTGCAGCCAGGGCTCCTCCCTGAGAGAGCACTTTCATTTGCAATTAAAAGCTATTGCTTACTTGACTTATGTGGTAGCATCCTGAAATTCTTTTCCCCTCAAATACCAAGAACTTGGGAAAACCTCCACCCAGAAACCAGTAACCATTCTTACACATAAGATGTTACCTTTTAGAGGAAACTGAGTGAAAGTCAAAGAGAAACACTTCCTACTCCACCATAAGTCTAAAATAATCTCAAAAGTTAAAAACAAGCAAAGAACACAGAGTAAGTGGAAGTGCCTCCCCATTCTGGTTCTCTTGTTAGACGTCATCACACCTCCCAGTCATGGTGTGTCCTACAGATGTTGTAATAACTCTCACAATAATAATAAAAAGTTAATGTACAGTAAAACAAAGAGTTTTTGATTTTAAGCATCTTACAATTAGTTTTAAGACATACTACATGAAAATAATTGTAAGGCAGATTTTTAAAAATTAGACACAGAGAGGGAAGGAGGGAGGGGCGTAGATACCTTTTGGGGGCAAGACACGATTGTAAGAGGGACTTTACCTAATAAATGTAATCAGTGTAACATGGTTTCTTGTACCCTCAATGAATCCCCAACAATAAAAATAAATAAATAAAAAACAAAAAAAATTAAACACAGATAAAAATGAATTTAATACAAAGTCAGTGCTTTATAAACTTGGTCATTGACTTTTCAGTACTGGCCAGAGGGACTCACCCACTAAACCCTGTTGCTCCTTTCTAAAGCGGTTTTTTGTGAGGCTCTCTCACGTCAGTATCACACTTGGTTTCTAGCTCCTACTACCTTCTACATAAAGCAGAACTGAATTACTTGAGCTAATTTACTTGAAGTCCTTCTGGGATAAATGATGAAATGCTAATTAGGAATATTTTATGTGCAGAAATTTCATTACCTACATTACTTAAATTAATTAAAATATAGAAACCTAATGACTAGGGTTCAAAATCCATTAACTGAGAAAGACAAATGAATCCCCATGACTTTGACATGCTTTTTTTTAACACTCCTAGCAGTTAGTAACTTTGTTTGTTATAGAAGAGTTTAATTTGCTTCTTAAGGGTAAAAATGACATTTCATTGCTAGTCTTAGGCAGAGTCCAATTTTGATTACCTTTTCGGTGGTGTCTACTTTAAATTATTCAGATTTTGAGAGCCTACCATCTGTTAATAGATAGCATTCTCACCATGAAGGCAGTAATTTGTTATTGCAATTTTACAGGGTAGGAAACTAAGAAAAATGCTAGAATAGAAATATACAGCACATTCTAAGGAAAGAGATTATGTGAAATGAAGAAGCATTAAGAAATTACATTTGTAGCCGTGAGATTCAGGGTAAAATAATTTAATGCTAATGTGGTAACAGTTTATCAGAGTGAAGAAAAAAAAGAGAATGTTACAAAGGTGATCTCATTTTCTTTTATTTTAAATGGAATTGCTGGGCTGGTTGCTGTTGGCTCACTCTTATAATCCTAGGAAACTGAGGCAGGAGGATCACATGAGTTCAGGAGAGCAAAAGTGGGAGACCCCATCTCACTTTAGTGGAGACCCCATCTCTACTGAAAAATAGAAAGTGGATGGGGGATGCCTGTAGTCCCAGGGACTCAGGAGGCTGAAGCAGGAGAATTACTTAAACCCAGGAGTTTGAGCTTGGTATGAGCTAGCCTGATGCTATGGTACTTGAGCCTGGGTAGCGGAATGAGAATTGGTCTCCAAAAAAGGTGGGGGTGGGGGGCAGGAGGAGGACAGGAACTAATGCCCTTTGTTCAATATAATGTTAAGTATTAATCTTTTCCAACTCTAGAAAGAAGACTATGGGCAAGATATGTGACTGGTCCTGTAGTACAAAGACATAAAGATCATTCTTTAACATAATCAAAGAATCACAATGTTAACAGAGGGAAACTCAGATCAACTGTCAACTGTATAGATGAATTCTTATACTCTAAACAGTGTAACATGAAAAGCTTACCTAATTATGATAATACAGCTAAGTTTTACTGGGAGCCAGAGCTTGTATCAAGTGCTTTAAATGTGCTCTTCTCTCTTACTCCTCACATCTCCATTATATTGGTGAGAAAAATCAAGGCCTTAATTCTGTCCTCTTCATCATAAGCACTTGTATTTACTTGATTCACACAACAAAACAGCCACCTCATTAGAGGCCTATAGTGGCCATTCCTTACATTCTATGAAAGGTGTTTAAATTCAATTAGACCCTTAAAAATTGGCAAAATGTGTTAATACCTGAGTTGTTCATTCAGCAACAATAAATGGTTCTGAGTGTTTACTATATGCAAAGCACTATTCAAGACTCTAGGAATAGAATAATAAGCAAGAAAAGGCAAGAATGCTGGTATTATGGGGTTTATATTTTTGAGGGGTAGAGCGAAAGGTAAATAAGTACATTTATAAGATGAGGTTAAAAAGTGATGAGGTCCCTAAAATAAAGTGAATGGCTTGGGGAAGGGATGTCATTACAAAGAATGCTCAGAGTAAGTCATCTTTGAAAAGATGACTTCTGGATTAGCCCATGAAGATATGAAGAAGTCAGTAAGACCAACGTCATGGGAAGGGAATCAGTCAGAAACAGCAGGACAGGCAGAGAAGTTACAGTCTGAATGAGCCTGGTGTGGCTAGAAGGCAGAGAAAGGTGACAACAAAATGACAAGATTTGGTGGAAGAAGGCGTGAGCCTTGAGGCCATAGTAGGAGTTTGGGTTTTATTACAGAATAAAGGAAAGTCATTGGAGAATCTTAATAGGGAAATGATGTGATCTGATTTGCATTTTCTAAAAGATCACTTTATCTAAAGATGGATTGGAGGAATATAGTGAAAGCAAGAAAAACTAGAGACGATTAAAATAATCAATCTGAAAGGGAAATCTTTGGAAAAAGACAGTTTCAGGAGAAATGGAAAGATATAGATGGATAAATTTGAGATACATTTTTGAGGTAGTGCCAAATAGACTTATTGCTTGATTGAATGTGGGAAAGAGGCAAGGAAGAAATACAAGCTGTTTCTCAGAAGTTTATCTTGAAAAGCAGGTAGAAGCCAGACATTTGCAGAGACAGGGAAACCTGTGAGCAGAACTGAATCAGAGAAGAGTTTGCAAATCAAGGCCAAAGAAAAATAACATAGCTCTATACTTTCTCTCTCTCACCACCCATTCTTCCATTCCAACTGCTTCATCAATGCCGGCATACTTAATCTATCAATTAGGAAAACTTCACCAGCCAGCAAAACCTCCCCCACTTATGTTTGCCTCCACAAAAGCCACCTGCTTTCTACATGTCCTCGGCTTCAGCCTCAAAATAAGGGGCATACCTCCTTCCCTGTAAAGCTAATTGTTTCATGTTTGCCATTGATCTTAGCATTCCTCCAAAATTTTAAAGTAATTTGTTCCAAATGTGTCCTGTTCCTATCTTTTATGGTTTTCTTCTCTACTGAGTTATTCCTTTTTGATTAAAATTTTGGCAATTATCTGATTACTTGATAGTAACTCTGTAGCTATCATCCTCTTTATTAATTTGTTTTATGTGGGCTGAAGGCTCTCTATTTATGTCTTTGCCATTGCTGTTTTCAATTGCAGAGTGCTGGGTTTAATAAAAGTACAGTTATCACACAGTTATCACTGGTTCATGCATGGCATTAGAGCCTGTTTATTTGCTGGTTTGTTCAGTATTCACATTTTTCCCATTCCCCACTCCTATTCCTCCTTCCCATTGTCAATCATTCTAATGTGCTTGAAAATACATTTTGAAAAAGCAATTTTGTGGAGATAAACTAAAAATTAACTTTCAGGTATATTAACATATGAATATCTTAGACTACAATGGAACACAGTTACAAATCAACATAAAGGAAATTTTTTCATTATATTCTGGTATCTGGAAGTTTATCATCAATTTGATTCTTCTTTTTTGTAGCCAATCTGCTGGTTCTTCCTGGGAGCTTTTAGAGTTTTATTCTTCTCTTTAATGTTTATAAATTTCACTAGACTGTATTGGGTATTATTATTATTACCTCTACTGTTTGATACTCAATGAATCCTTCCCATCTGAGCATTTTCCTTTTTTTTTAAATTTCTTATAGCATAACTGTGTACATTAATACAATCATGGGGTACAGTGTGCTGTTTTCATGTACATTTTGAAATACTCTCATCAAACTGGTTAATATAAACTTCATGTCATTTTCTTAGTTATTGAGTTAAGACATTCATACTCTGCTTTTAGAAAGATTCCCTTGTACTCTTGTAAGATAAACTATAGAGGTAACCTCACCAATCACCCTCCTTCTCCCCATCCATCTCCCTCACCTCCCATCTCCCACCCCCTTCTCATCTTCTAAGGCTGTAATTAGATTATGACATTCCTATGAAAGCTAGTTTCAAAATAGGACTGTGTACATTGGATACTTTTTCTTCCAAAAAGAAAAAGTACTTTGCTACTTTGCTAAGAAGAACATTTTTAATTCCATCCATATAAACATGAAGGAGGTAAAGTCTCCAACTTTCTTTAGTGCTGCATAATATTCCATGGTGTACATATACCACTATTTATTGATCCATTTGTGGGTTGATGGGCATTTGGGCTTCTTCCATGACCTAGAAATCATGAATTAGGCTGAAGTAAACGTTCTGATAGAAATAACTTTGGTGTAATGTGATTTTTGGTCTTCTGGATATATACCTCATAAAGGAATTGCAGGATCAAATTGGAGGTCTATTTTTAGTTCTCTCAGTGTTCCCCAGATGTCTTTCCAAAAGGAATGTATTAATTTGCATTCCCACCAGCAGTGTAGAAGTGTTCCCTTTTCTCCACATCCATGCCAACATCTCTGGTTTTGGGATTTTGTGATATGGGCTAATCTCACTGGAGTTAGGTGGCACCTCAAAGTAGTTTTGATTTGCATTTCTCTGATGATTAAAGATG
>NW_003852609.1:540545-541697 GCF_000181295.1 Otolemur garnettii | reverse complement strand
AGAGTTTCATAGTTCTCTTTATAGAGATCTTTCACATCCTTTGTTAGGTAAACTCCTAAATATTTCATCTTCTTTGGCACTACTGTGAATGAAATAGAGTCCTTGACCTCTTTTTCAGCTAGGCTGCTGTGGGTATTTATAAAGGCTACAGATTTATGAGTGTTAGTTTTGTAAACTGAGACACTGCTACATTCCTTGATCACTTCTAGGAGTTTTGTAGTAGAATTCCTGGTGTTTTCCAGATATACAATCTTATCATCTGCGAAAAGTGAAAGTTTAATCTCTTCTGACCCTATATGGATGCCCTTAATCACCTTTTCTTCCCTAATTGCAATGGCTAAAACTTCCATTACAATGTTAAAGAGCAGTGGAGACGATGGGCACCCTTGCCTGGTTCCTGATCTGTGTGGAAATTATTTCAGTTTAACTCTATTCAATATAATATTGGCTGTAGGTTTGCTGTAGATGGCCTCTATCAGTTTAAGAAATGTCCCTTCTATACCAATTATATTAAGTGTTCTGATAATAAAAGAATGCTGAATATTATCAAAAGCTTTTTCTGCATCAATTGAGAGAATCATATGGTCTTTGTTTTTTGATTGGTTTATGTGATGAATTATATTTATAGATTTACGTATGTTGAACCATCCTTGAGATCCTGGGGTAAAACCCACTTGGTCATGGTGTATGATTTGTTTGGTGTGTAGCTGGATTCTGTTGGTTAGAATCTTGTTGAATATTTTCGCATCAATATTCTTTCATGATATTGGTCTATAATTTTCTTTTCTTGTTGGGTCTTTTCCTGGTTTGGGTATCAAGGTGATGTTTGCTTCATAGAATGTGTTGCATAGTATTCTGTCTTTTTCTATATTTTGGAAAAGTTTGAGTACTATAGGTTCTAGTTCCTCTTTAAAGGTTTGGTAGAATACTGATGTGAAGCCATCTGGTCCCGGGCTTTTCTTTTTAAGGAGATTTTGTATAATTGATACTATTTCAGAACTTGATATAGACGTGTTCAACATTTCCACTTCATTCTGGCTAAGTCTTGGAGGTGGCCTGCTTCTAAGTATTGGTCGATTTCCTTCAGATTGTCATATTTCTGGGAATAAAGTTTCTTGTAATATTCATTAAGGATTTTTTGAATTTCTAAGG
>NW_003852609.1:501302-540062 GCF_000181295.1 Otolemur garnettii | reverse complement strand
TTTAAATTTGCTGAGGTTAGATTTGTGGCCTAAGATGTGACCGACTTTGGAGTATATTTCATGTACTAATGAGAAAAAGGTGTATTCAGTTTTGTTAGGATGAAATGTTCTGTAGATGTCTGCTAAATCCAGAAGTTGAATAGTTAAATTTAAACCTAAGATTTCTTTGCTAAGCTTCTTATTGGAGGATCTGTCCAACACTGCCAAAGGAGTGTTAAAATCTCCCACTATGATGGAGCTGGGGGAGATCAAGTTGCTCGTGCCAGTTAGTATCTTTTATAAATTGAGGTGCATTCTGGTTGGGTGCATAGATATTGATAACGGAAATCTCATCATATTGAGTATTGCGCTTAACAAATATGAAGTAGCCATCTTTATCTGTGGTTACTTTTGTTGGTTTAAAACCTATTGTATCTATGAATAAAATTGCAACACCTGCTCTTTTCTGCTTTCCATTATCCTAGCATATAGATGACCATCCCTTCACCCTGAGTCTATATTTGTATTTCAAGGTAACATGAGATTCTTGTATACAACAGATGTCTGGTCTGAGCTTCTGTATCCAATCAGCTGATCTGTGGCTCTTTAGAGGACAATTTAAGCCATTCACATTGATTGAAATTATTGATAAGCCTGGTAAAATTTTACGTATCGAGTTGTTTGAAAGTCCAGTGGATGTTTTAATCCTTTCACCACTGTAGAAGTTGGAGTTTGATCAAATGTTTCTTAGTTAGTTTACTTTTGTGGTGGAGGATTGCACTGGTCATCATGGAGAATAGGTCTGAGAATATCCTGGAGAGCTGATTTAGTTATGGCAAATTTCTTCAATGCGTGGATGTCATTAAAGTATTTAATCTCGCCATCATAAATGAAACTCAGTTTAGCTGGATACAGGATCCTGGGCTGAAAGTTATTTTGTTTTAAGAGATTAAATGTCGATGACCATCCTCTTCTTGCCTGAAATGTTTTGGCAAAGAGAGCTGCAATTATTCTAATATTCTTCCCCTTGTAGGTTATGGTTTTCTTACTTGTCAGCTGCTTTCAAGATTTTCTCTTCCATATTAACTTTAGTGAATTTAATTATAATGTTTCTGGGGGGTGTCTTATTTGGGTTCAGGTGTGCTGGGGTTCTGAAGCTGTCTGAAATCTAAATTTCAGGATCTCTTGACATATCTGGAAAGTTCTCTTTCATAATTTCATAAAGAAGAGCCTATATGTTTTGTGAAGCAACTTCATCGCCTTCAGGGATTCCTGTAAGGTGAATATTAGTTTTCTTCAAATTATTCCAGAGCTCTCTGAGAGAAAGTTCCATTTTTGCTTTCCATTTCTGATTCTCTTTGGACGTTTGGACATATTCAGAAGCTTTGTCTTCTATATCTGAGATCCTTTCTTCTACCTCCTTCACTCTGTTTTCAAGATATTCTACCATATTTTTCAGATCTTTGAGGGCTGCAATCTCTTGCCTTAATGTTTCAAAGTCTTTGGTGGTTTTGTCTTTGAAATCGTTGAATTCTTAAGTAAATGTTTGGAATGTTCCTTGAATTTCTAGTTCTATCTTTGCCTCTATTCTATTAATCTTATTTGCAATCCAAGTTCTAAATTCAATTTCTGACATCTCAGCCACCTGTTTATATAGGGGATCTTCAGTTTCGTCTGTCACATGCTTTCTTGGGGGAGTTGACCTACTCTGGTTATTCATATTACCAGAGCTTTTCCACGGATTCCCCCCCATGATTATTTTATACCGTTTGGCTTTTCCCCTTGAGGTTTGTCAAGGACCCATACAGTGTTACAGCCTGAGAAACTGGGGGACCTGCTTGGTGTGAGGGCCTAAGTGGCTCTGTCTTATTTTCAGCTGGTCTCTGTCCTACCCTAGTGATTCAGTTACTCTTGGTTGAAGTCTCAGCTATGGAGAAATACCAGCAATTAAGTCGCCCTGCCCCCCACAAACAATAATTGGGCAAGGAAAATCAAACCTTCCCTCAACTATACACCCAGGGTGCCCCTTTGAATATTCCCTGGGTGGTCTGCCCAGTTTAAGGGGTCCAAATCAGTCATCCCAGTCAGTACCAGTTTCAGGTGGAAGAGTTCAAATGTCTCCGGGAGCTAGATAAGAGGGGCCTGCTGGCAGCTCAGATATAACTTGCTCCAGTGCTCTGTGAGGGCAAAGGGACCCACCCAGCAAATGGGTTAGTCTGGGAAGGTTAATACCTCCTTCCCCACCTTGCACCCAGTGACTTGTAATCTTGCAGGTCTGTGGACCCTATTCACTCCAGTAGGCAACTGCTCCTGGGGTGTATGACTGCCAAAATCACCTGGAAATCTGAGTCTGGCAGGTGGGCCTTGTGTGTTTAAATTAGGCTGTGAAAGTTCTCTGAGTTCCAGCCCCTTGCCTTCTGTCCCCAATAAATTCCTCTGCAAGTCAGAGGCTGCTAAGAGTTGATGAGGAACTCAGCTCTGGGCAGCAAGCAATTAGAGTTTACACTCAGGTGTCAATCCCCACCTCTGCCTGCCCACTGCCTTTGTCTCAGCTATATTCCCCTGAGGGCTGGTGCTAATGGTCTCTTTACTTACGAAAGTTACCAAGTCCGTTCCACTTGTGGCTGCTGTCTGGAACCTCTGGTCTCCCAGAGAGATGGGGCTTGCCTATCTGGAATGGCAGCAGTTCTCAGCTCAGGATGCCACCATTGCTATATGGCTTCCTCTGAGCCAACTTTCTTCTCCTCACACCTGTGCCACAGTCAGCACAGAGCAGCACCAGCCCTTTCCCCCTCCACTTCTCTCAAGGAGATGCCCAAGAATCTGGACTCCATAGGTAACAAACCTCCAGACCTCAGGTTGGGGGGGGGGAATCCTCAGAGTTCAATGTTGCAGGTGGGGAATATATATAGTTTTATACAGTTTTACATTTTTATGCCTGGCAGGAAGGTGCTATGGCATGCCTGCAGGGGTAGGAGGTCCAGTTTTTAGGGGGTCTCTCCCATGGGATAGAGTGGAAGGATGTTTGAACTCTGCTTGCTTGTTTGCATGGAGTAAACTTTGAACCCTTCTTGTGGGGGGAGGGGATTCCCATCTGCTTGGTGGTGGATTTTGTACCTTTTGATTATATTTTTGTGGTCACAGCTTGCCTAAGGAAGGTTGGAGTGCACTCTTCAATCTTATCTCTTGGCTCCACTCCAAACCATCAGCTCCCTTGCTAAACTTATGTCCTTTAAGCCTCTTTCTAGATGAGAGCCTCTGTAAAAAGCTGGCTGTAGTCCACCATCTTGGCTCCACCCCCCCAGGACATCACTTCTTATGGATATCTACTCATCCACTGATTTCATGAAATGTTAGAAAAAATCACATTCCTATTAATCCTATGAATTTGTATTATTATCTTTCTAGAGAAACAAAGACATACATCATATATTAGCAATGTTTCTGTCTTTTGACAAACTGATCTTAATGTTTCTTTCATTTTGTGTAAGATATCTATTGAAGATTTTAAAAGTGAGGAGGGCATCAAATCAGCAATTACTTGTTCTTGAAATTTAAAATGAAAAATACTTCTCTTAGTACAGGGCATGACCTAAAAGATAATGATTAACTTGTTATTTAATGTATATGTGTCCAAGTCCCACGAAAACAATAAATATTTTCAACATTGACAAAAACAGTCTTCTTCAAGTCATGCCATTTATAAATAGAACAATTGTAAAAAGAGTCAATTAGGATTTAGAACTGCATGAAGAAAAGATTTGTTAAAACACTGGTTTTCAACCTTCCTAATGCTGTGACTCTTTAATACAGTTCCTAATGTTGTGATGACCCCCCAACCATAAAATTATTTTCATTGCTACTTCATAACTATAATTTTGCTACTGTTATGAATACTAATGTAAATATCTGATATGCAGAATGTATTTTCATTGTTACAAAGGGGTCGCGACCCACAGGTCAAGAACTGCTGTGTTAAAGGATGTGGTCCATGAAGTCTTCATCAAAGATCTAAAAGATGTAAATGCATAATTATTTGTTGTTTTTTGAAAAGAAAATTGTAGCTGTGTAAAGGAAAAGGAACATTAAAATGTGGGTGAATTCTCAAATATAGATAATATTTTTTCCCTTTTACAGTATAGGAAATCTTTATATTAGTGGACAGACAAAGCAGTAATGACTTACAGTTAAGAGTTCAGTCTTCAGCAGAATAAGGCATTTTTGGCTTTAACCCAAATTTCAACATAAAACCCTTTCTGGTTTTCTAATCAAAGTCCCTAGTGATGCTGGTCTCTCACTACACAAGGGCTCTCAGTACATTTTATCTTTCTGGAGTCAAATGCTCTTTAGAGCTTGGCTTCCTCCCATTATGTGTAACAAATAGACCCAACAGCTTTGATGTCAAGTGGGCACAGCTTTCCCACTTTTTTTGAAGAAAGGCTTCAGTTTCTCCTCATCTTTTTTATTACCTTTAAAGATTTGTCTTTAATTGACAAATAATAATTATGTGGATTACAGTGAGATGTTTTGATGGATATGTGCATTGTTGAAAGATTAAATCAAGATAATTAACATATGCATCATCTCATCTCCTTGCTGTTTCTTTGTGGTGAGCATATTTAACATTTATCTCAATTCTAACATGCATGCAATTACCCCATGTGTCTTTAATCAATCTAAGCAGTGCTTTAAGGGTTGATGCATAAGATAGCCAAGACCTCTTATTTCAGGGCCATACTGGGATTCTCAGTGTCCCCACTGTTAGGACTATTAGGAAGAAATGACATGTTCCATCCCTCACGTTTCCATATGGGAATACTACTTGTATTTTGAGCCTCATTTTGCTCATTGCTCTCCAGGAGAGTAGGAGTATGTTTTCTAAGAGATAAAACACTCTATTTGAATGGCTCCAATTCTCCCTGCTTGTGTGTGTGCATTCACATGTGTTTCAGGCCATAGTTGCCAGCAACTCAGGTAAATCTAGACCATTCTCTATTCCAATAGAATTTATTCACATTATTGGAATAGGCTTTGCCTACATGGAGAAGTCACATGCTTATGTAAGCTCTGCTTTCCAATATGGCAAATGATGGCAATAGATTGAAATTTTTAGCTTTATCTGCTAAACTCCTATGTCTTTTAAATAGTTCAGAATCCAGACATAAAACAAAAGTTTCATTTAGTAGTTTCTCTAAGATTCAAACATTTGGACTTAGGCTAGAAACTTTGAAAAAAGGAGCAGAATTTGGAGGTCAAGTAACTGACCCAAGATGGGGTTGTAGCTTTAGGTATTAGCTTAAGTGAGCTCAGCACTGAGCGGTTTTTATCTTAACAGGTAGCAATGACTCTATAGTTCCAGGTGATTGATTTTACAGTTAAGAAAATGATTTTCATTTCTACCACCTGGACATTACACTCTGCTAAACATGGTTTGTGTGAAATTTTGAAGTTGAGGGAGCCTTGTAGCTTTTGACAATGTTGATCATAGCTGAAGCCTGTTGGTGTGTGGTACAGGCCTCAGCAGTTTCAGGCTGTGGGCAGAGGATACAGTGAGCCTAAGAGGTAGGAGGTCTTGATGTGAACTCTCTACAGCTTGACCTTGACATCTATAGGCACCTGTGCTGCTGGCACAGTGTTTCAAGGATTCTAGCAAAGAGAATCTTTTAGTCCCAGGAAAATTTTATTTGACACAAAGTCTCTACTACTGCTTTTATTGGCTGAGTGTGAAGATCAAGGGACTGGGACGACCATGTGCAAAAGGTCACAGAAATCTATAAGGTGCCACAGGACATTAAATGTCAAAGCTTACATGTGAGAAAAGAACCAGGGCTCTTATCTTTTGCCACATACCAAAATTGACTGAAGATGGATAAAAGACTCAAATGTAAGGCACAAAACCATGAAATTTCTAGGAGAAAGTACAGGAAAACTTCTTCCAGACATTGGTCTAAGTAAAACTTTATGACTTAGACCCCAGCAACAACAAAAATAAATAAATGGGACTTGATTAAATGAAAAAGCTTTTGTACAGTGAATGAAATAAGCAACAGGGAAAGTAGACAACCTGCAAGATGGGAGAAAATATTCCCAAATTATATACCTTAAAAAAAGCTAATGTCTAGAATTTACAAAGAACTAAAGCAAATCAGCCAGAGACAAACACACCCCATTAAAAAGAGAGCAAAAGTACACAAAAAGCTTTTCAAAATGGGAAAACTAACATATGAAGAAATGTTAAACATTCTGAAATGTTAAACAACAAAAACAATAAATGTTGGTGTGTATGCAGAGAGAATGAAAGGCTGATACACTATTGGTGTGACTGCAAATTAGCACAACCTCTATGGAAAATAGTAGGTAGTCTTCTCAAAGAAGTACATGTAGACCTACCATTAGACCCACAATCCCACTACTGGGCATCCACCCGAGGAAAAAAATAGTCATTTTATCAAAAATACACCTGCACTTGAACATTTATTGCAGTACAATTCACAATTGCAAAGATGTGGAATCAACCTAAGTGTTCATTTTCACGAGTAGATTTAGAAAGTGTGGTACCTATTCTTGTATACGTACCATACAGTACTACTCAGCCACAAGTAAGAATGTAATAATGTCTTTTGCAGCAATTTGGTGGAGCAGGAAACCATTGTCCTAAATGAAATGTTTCAGGAATGAGAAAACAAACACCACTTGTTCTCTCTAATAATTGGGAGCTAATCCATGGGCACATTTGGTTGCAAAGACATGTAAAGTTCACTGGAATTCAAGGAGGAGAGTGGGAAAGGAGAAGACTAAAAACCTATCTGTCAGGTACAACAAACTCAATTCAGGTGACAGGCAAACTAAAATATCCATGTAACAAAAATATTTCTAGCCTCTTAATAGTTTTAAATTTTAAAACATTGAGGGTTAAATTGTTATTAACTGGACTGGATAGAGATAAACAATGCTAGACCAGCTGCTCTAAATTCTGCTTTCTTTCCTTTTTTTTTTTTTTTTTGCATTGTTTTTGATTACCTCCAAGAACAAGAGAAAGAACTATGATACCTCCATAGGTTTGTAAGAGCAATGCTGAAGCAGACAGCCTCAAAAGTGTTCCTTACACTCAGATAACCATCAATTTTGCTTTAGGAACTGGAAATAAAAACTGTTGCCTACAGAAAGGTGTCAGCTTTGATGAAGGAATGAATAAGAAGATATGGGTGCTCTTATTATTAAGAGCATAATATCATTTGCTTACTCAACAAAATTGTTGCAGGTCCAGAAGTGAAGAAGACGGTTTAAAAGGCCTGTGTCTCTAGAAATCATAACAGATTTGTACAGGAAATCAAGGAGGATCTGAAGTGTTTGGGAAAACGCATTTCATTCTTATTGTTAAAGCAGGAACAGTGGCAGAACATAAGTACAAAAAAAGCAGATAGGCCAATTAAGCTGGAAGAAAAGAGATTTCCTCAGGAAAAATGTTGACATTACAGAGAATAGACAAGAGAAATGAAGTGGAAAATGAGAACTCAAATGTTCCCATGATTGCATTAATGTAACAGTTATGCTATAAGAAATAGAAAAAAAAGAACTCAAATGTTCATATTCATGGAAAACAAAAGAAGTTTTGCCAGATTTCTGTGTCTGTCTCAAATTGATTTAGAAATAAGGCCTAGAGTAGGACTTTATTGCATCTCCCTACCCTCTCACATCAAACATTGATTCAGCCTCCTACTTATTTTAATAAATGTGGACATTCTTGTTTTCTCTACACAAAATATTAAGACTTAGATCAAATTCAAGGCCTTCCTCAATCCAGGTCTAGCCTGTCTTCCTAATCATATCTCCTCATTTATTCACTTATGTAATAGTATTTATTTGGGAATTAGTAGTTGCTGGGTGCTCTGCTGACACAGGCAGTGCCATGGTAACAAGACATATGTAGCCTCCCATAGGCTTTCTATCTAGATGGAAAGACAAATATTGTAGATAATTTACAAAACTGGTCTTTAGCTGAAATTTTAAGGAGAGTAAAAAAGATATACAATGGCTCTGAAGTCATATAACAAGGAAACTTAACCCAGTCTTCAGTGTCAAGGAAATGTGCTCTAAGGATGCTGGGCTTGACCCTAAAGATGAGTAGGTCTTAGCTGGGGCGGTAGAGAGGGGATTTGTGGGTGGAGGGAGTGACACTATTCTAAGCAAAGGAAAGAGTTTGTAAGAAGGTCTCGGGATAGTCAGGAGCAAGCACAGCACACCTGACAACATGAGCCTGGCTTTCTGTTATGTAGTTAGAGCTCGAGGAAATTCTCTCAAGGATTAGGACTTCAATGAGCAGTAAGAAGCTGAGTCATCATAGCTGTGCAGAGTCAAGTGAAAAGATGGTGATTAGTTATAATATGATGTGGACTCTGGACCTAATGGAAGTCAGGCAATGCTTACAGTGTTTTAAAACAGGTATGAGGACTCCTAAAGTAAATGGACCTAAGAGATGAGGCTGAAACAGGAGCCAGATTCTTCAGGGCCATTTGAAGTCTGTGGTCTTCACTGAGAGTAGTTGGAAATCATTGACGATATCTAAGGTGAGGGAGGACAGGATCATACTTGCATGTTTTAAAGCTATCGATGTGCCACACAGTGATGAATAGTGGCCAGAGACAAGTGTGGATGAGAAGGGAGCAGGGAGGAGCTGAAAGTCATGCCTACTGGTACTGGCCTCACTGCTTGCTGTTTCTTCCTTTTGAAGTCCATTGCCCCTGTGAACCCAAAGCCTTGACTCACCTCAATATATCAAAACCTCATATGTCCTCCATAAATCTAACCATCAATTAATCTCGCACATGACTCAGAACAGTCACCTTACCCTTCAGAAATTAATTCCACTTACTTTCACCTGATCCTGTTTACATTTAGTATATTTTTATACCACTTAGTTATACTCCAAACAGTTTACTTTTATTGTGTTTCAGCCACAAGCATTTTTTTTCTCATCCTCGATATTTTTGAGGACATTTATCACATCTTACCCATTCCTGTGTATCCTTCTAGCATCTAGGATAGTGACTTACAAATAGCAGATGGTAATTTTTGTTAATTATAGCTATCTATCATGCACAGATTCTTAATGCATGATTTTGCAGGAGATTGGGGTACTTAACAGAGAAATCCAGATGGGAAGTTCAGCAGAGAACCAGAACTGGTTTCCACAGATTCTCTCATTACTCCCTTGCTGGGCTGCCAAGAACACCTGATCCCCACGTTATGACCTGGTTTCTAGATATTCCTTTAATTATTGTTTGCCTTTCTAATTAAGACATAAATGCAATCTTTTAAATGTTTTACTGCCAGAGTTGATAAATGCTGTTTGTAGGGTTGATGGATGTGATGAATAAGATCCATTAGGAAAAAAATGCAAATCATTGCTTTGTGAAATGGCAAATGCTAATTGCTGGAGACAATCAAGGAGTATCGTGATTGGATGAGCAGCACCCGGCTACATAACTGTTTAATGCTCTTCTTTTATAGTAATAAGAACCAGTGTTTTCTTGTCAGTCTACAGTTTTATCTGTACCAAACCTCTGCTGCTTTTTAAATATAATATAATCATAAATTGTTCAATTTACAATCTTACACTTTCTTTTAAAATTTCATGATTTTGCTTAGTTAAGAAGAATAGAAATAATAGCTTGTCTAATATCTGGTTTTGCACAGTACTAGTCCCTGGCATACGTCTCAACTACCACATGTGAAAAACATCTCACTTCCCTCCACCACTGCTTCTTAGGTATTTTGTGGATTTTTTTTTCCTCTAAACTATTTTATCTGACACCAAACATAGGTTTCAAATTCCCAAGTAAAGTACAACATCTCTCTAGGTTTGATGACATATTTCCAACCCTGTGGGTGTCTCCCAGGCAACAGAATTTTAGGAGGACTAAACATAGTACATGAAAAACAGATGGAAATTGAGATGTTGATCAAGTGAACAGTAAAAGTAGAAACTAGAAAAATGACAGGCTTACCTAGATGCTAGGAACCTAAGGATGCCACAAGACGCAAGTAGTGAAAATTGACAGTGGACATCAACTTCTAAAGGACAGAGCTGAAGGGGAGTTGTGGAGATTTGCTGTGGACAGAACAATACAACTCCCACTCCTGACCTGTGAATTTCTATTTACATGAAAAAGGGGAATTAGAGTTGTTTATTGGCTGTTTGTTCATTTGTTTGTTTGTTTTAGATGGCCTCTCTTGCTTTGTTGCTCTGCACAGAGTACCATGCCATCATCTCAGCTCATAGCAACCTCCTCAAAGTCTTGAGCTTAAGAGATCCTCGCGCCTCAGCCTCCCAAGTAGTTGGAACTACAGACAATGTCATTACTCCTGGCTAATTTTTTCTATTTTTAGTACCAACAGAGGTCTCTGGTCTTAAACTCCTGAGCTCAAGCAATCCACCCTACTCAGCCTCCCAGAGTGCGAGGATTACAGGTGTGAGTTACATGCATGGCCTTAATTGGCTAACTTTAAAATAGGAAAACTATCTTCCTTTAGATGGATGGGCCTAAGGTAATAACGAAAGCTTAAAAGTCCTTAAAAGTGGGCGAGGACAAAGAAAAGAGTCAGGGAACTATGATTTCAGAAGCAGCCAGAAGAGGAATGCTACATTGCAGGCTTTGAAGATGGGGAAGGGGCCCAAGAGCTAAGGAGGGCTGGTGGCCTCCAGAAATAGACTCTCCCACAAGATCCAATGTCTCTAGAAGTTCTTCTAGATACGCTCTGGCTCTTTCACGTACTGGCCATGAGGTACAAAATGGAGATGGAAACTGGTGTTGAATGGAGTATTGCATTTGGAGGAATGTCATGAATTATTATAAGACAGCCCTGCCATGAAATGAAGAGTGACTCAGTTATGCTGTGATAAGAGATGGAGTAGTAGAAAGACTCTCTCATTATTGCAAGTGATGAATTTTATTAAACTAGGGTCCAGAAGAGACTATAACCATCAAAAATTAGGATATAAGCAAGTATCTGCAGTTAGATATCTGGAAGCTTTGAAGTCCAAGAAAGAGCATTCTGTACACACACATGCACAAACATAACACAACACACACACACACAGAGTTACCTGGATCAGAATACAAAACATTACATGTAATATTGTCATGACTGTGTCCACACAAAATCTGAAAGCAACTACACAATGATAAAATCAGAGATTTGGGGTATAACAGCTTTGGGGGTTACCAAAGCTTATATACCAGATCCAGGAATGCACTGGACTACAATATTTTATTTATACAGCATTCGGTGTCTGAACAGAGCAAAATAAGCAGCCAAGATATTATACATAAGGGGTTAGAGTGAAAGTTTGTGTTGTTATTCAGTTCATTTCTTAAAAAAACACCTGTCTTATAGATGGAGAGTAAAAGGGACTCTAATTCTGTTTTGCCAAACACCTCTTTAAATTATGATGTTCTTAGTGGAAGTATACACCTAAGATACAGGGAGAGCAAGAAGCAAATCAATCCTTTACTGTTAGCTGAGTCTCCCTTAGCATTTTCCATCACAGATCTCTGATAAAGCTTGATTTGAAAGGTCAGTTCAATTTGGAGGCCTAAGCCAAGAGTTCAGAACGCTGTGGGCGAGTCTTGATAACAGTCAATGGCAAACAGAACCGGGTAGAAATTAAGGTTCCAGGAAGAAACTATTCATTAGAGATTACCCAAGAAAACAGACATAGTTAAGTTCAGTTTCAGGGTATAGAACTAATGCATTAGGAGAAAAATTTTGAGAGAAAAAAGGAGGAAACAGTGTCAGAAATGTGAATTTCAGACAGAAAAAAATAATAATTTTATAGCAGCACCAAACAAAGAATTGCATCTGTTACAAAAATAACATCAGAGAGGACAGAATCAGCTAGTTACCAGCACCATGAAACAAACAGAGAACATGACCCTGACAAATAGGCTGTTGTCAGCTGGCTCTCCTAATGTTGGTGCTGTGACAAGGAACCCAAATTCTTCTGAGAATGTAGGAAAAGGGATCCATTATGTTGGCCATATAGGTAGCATGATTTTTTTTAGGGGAAGGAAGAATTTAATTAATGGTAGAGATGAAAGCAAAACCTTCAAACTCTACTTATCTGGTTGGTTCTTCATTTGTTCTGGGCCACGTGTAAGAAGCTGAACTTCCCTGGACTCTGCTTTAGAAAACTGATGATAAAATTAAGACAAAAAGGTATTGGTGGAGGGGAGGGAGACCAGGATGTATGCGGAATCATCCATAAATTATTTTCTGAGATGGCTT
Organism: Otolemur garnettii; assembly: GCF_000181295.1. Taxonomy (NCBI): domain Eukaryota; kingdom Metazoa; phylum Chordata; class Mammalia; order Primates; family Galagidae; genus Otolemur; species Otolemur garnettii. Next base: position 527,795 of record NW_003852609.1, on the reverse strand, counting down.
TGGATGAAGATAAGAACACCTAACTCCACCCCTCTGTCTCATGTTCTTTATAGATGGAGTTAAATTTAAAAGAAGTAACCAGGGCTTGGTGCCTGTGGCTCAAGTGGCTAAGGCACCAGCCACATACACCTAAGGTGGTGGGTTCGAATCCAGCCTGGGCCCACCAAAACAACAATGATGGCTGCAACCAAAAAGTAGCTGGGTGTTGTGGTGGGCTCCTGTGGTCCCAGCTACTTGGGAGGCTGAGGCAGGAGACTCGCTTGAGCCCAGGAATTGGAGGTTGCTGTGAGCTGTGATGTCACAGCACCTTACCCAGGGGGATAGCTTGAGGCTCTGTCTCAAAAAAAAAAGAAGTAACCAGGGCCAGGCTCAGTGGCTCACTCCTGTAATCCCAGCACTTAGAAGGCTGAGGCGGGTGGATTGCCTGAGCTCACAGGTTCGAGACCAGCCTTAGCCAGAGCAAGACCTCATCTCTAAAAATAAATAAATAAATAAATATAGCTGGGCATTGTGGTGGGCACCTGTAGTCCCAGCTACTTGGGAGGCTGAGGCAAGAAAATTGCTTAAGCCCAGGAGTTTGAGGTTGCTGTGAACTGATGCTATGGCACTCTACCAAGGATGACAAAGTGAGATTCTGTCTGAAAAAAATAAATAAATAAATAAAAGAAGTCTCCATTGCTGAACAAAAGGCAAACGTAAAATAGAATCTGTTTCAACAGCCAACTTTCTAAACTGCGCATTTTTTGAAGCAGCAAAGGATAGATTCACGCTCCTGAGAGGTATCCCTGCTCCATATCAATATCTTTGATGCAGAAGGTTGGTGGACAGTGGGCAGTAGGCATGTCACTGGTAACTCAAAAGGCAGAATTTAGAGAAAAAGTGATGAATTTGATATCTGATGCTAAAGAGTAAAATGCTGGCATGTGGTAAGTTCCACTGTCACCAACATCTAGATAAGGCATTTTTCCTTTCCATATTTCTGTTTGCATGGTAACATCTGGGATGACTTCTGTATTCCAAGTTATGGTTTTATTTCCATAAAATTTTTATGTAGCAATGACCAGTGAGTAGAGGTGTGTGACTGGCCTGTGGCTCAGCCTGAGCTGGGGTTGAGCCTTGTCTTCTTTTCCCCTCTCTTTTCTTTTCTCCCATCTGTCCTCTCTTCCCTCTCTTCTTCCTCTTTCCTTCTCATCCTGCTTTTCCCTTTCTCTGAAAATTGGCACCTCTTCCCAAGGAGGACATTGTGATTTGACTTAAATGCGCTTTCTTTCTCTTATCTATGCATGTAAAATGGGACTAAGAGTCACCTCTAGGTTATTGTAAGAATTAAATAAGATACTCTATATTGATGGACTTAGCAAAGAATTTGTCATATGGGAAATGATCTAAAAATAGTAAAAATAATAATGGTGATTGTCAAAGAAAAATTATGCTAGAGAGAGCTGAGCAGGGAAGCAAGACTACTGTGGAATTCAAGGCTACTGTGATAGGGGAGAGACACTGAACTCAATGCCATTGAAACAACAGGTGGGAGAATGGTTAAGGACTGCTGTGAGCCATTGGATCAGTGCTGGAGGACATTTGGGGGTGAGTGGTCAAGGTGATTAGCATGGATGTTTTTGTTAATAGGCAATCATCAAAGTGCAGCCTCATCTCTCCCACACAGACTGGAAGACAGGGTGCTAACTCCTTTGATGCTTACATTTCAAGGTGATGGCTCTCAGGCCTTTAAGAAAAATATTCCTACATTTTAAAACTGGCAGAAGTTGGGAGATTTATGTCTCAAAGTGACAGAGAATATATTTACAAATAAAATTTTTCTAAAGTCCATGCTCTAAGAAAAGGGAGGTCTGGGGCCTAGTGCTAGGAAGAAGCCAGTCTAAGGTTGAGTCAAGTTGAGGGGAGCATGAAGCCCATCTTAGTCATTGTGTTCAGGATAAAGGTAAAAGTAACTGCAATGCACATGGGCCAGGAAGACAATGAGTTAACAGCAAAATTATGTATATTTTATGTTCACTTTATCTTTGACAAAAATAGTATAAAGTGAGCACAATAGCATGGAATCCCTTAGGTCCAGCTGTGAGCATTGTGGAAAGTTAATTACCTAGGTTGAAAGCTTCTTCAATAAATCGGATTTCTGGCCCTTTAAATTTCTAAATGTAGAGATCTAATATCAAAGTCAGCCAAAGGGAATGCATATTATGGGAAGAGAGAGATGATGTATAACCCATTATACATGTCTAATATCTGGGTTAATATACTGTACATCCAAAGATAAATTATCTTTATTCACCTCTAAGTTTATGTATACATGAGTTATTTAGATACATTTAATATTAACTGTGCTTTATATAGCCTCAGACACGATGAGAAGAATATCAGAATAAGTACTCATTGTTAAAAATGGTTGACAAAAGAGTCATATCTGAACATATTTCCTTTTTATGCTCTTTAAAATTCCTTTTCTTGAGGTATGTTGAAGCTGAAATTTATTTTATCATAATTATGGTAGGAAAGGCTACCCATTTCAGCAACTATATTAACAGGAATATGTAGATGAATTAGATATGCTGGCAAAATCAGGTAGGAAAATGCAAATGCCCTGGCAATTAGGTAGTTAAGTCAAAGGAAAACATGTAAATGGCCTACCTTTTTACACTAAAATAATTTTTTTCTCAATCTACTTTTGAATTTAGAAATCTGTTCGGTATTTCTTTTATGCTTAAGATTTGGATAAATCTTTTTCTTCCTGGTAATCTCATCCACAGTAATTGTTATTAAAATTTACTAAACATTTACATACAATGGAAAACCATGTGTTATTTAAGAATGAGTCAGCCTGAATTCATAAACAACTTCTGAATCTGTTTGGACCTCAATCTCTCACCTGTAAAATAAGGCTAAAGGTACCTGCCCTTCTATTATCACACAAACCCTCCTTCTCAGGAGAGTTGATGGGGTGGATGCCATTTGATAATAGTTTTTAACTTTCAAAGCAATCAGAATACTTTTCTGAGATCATTAATTACTGGGCACCATCTAAAACATTCTTGAACTAAAGTGAGTCTTGGAAACTGAATCTTTAAGTGAAACAACATATTGTATTAGGAAACCAATTTTACCATAGGCTGATTGATATGAACATGATTTAAGGTCCTACAGATGTTTTCTGGTCCCAAAACATCACCGAACTTCTAAATGAAGACCAAAACACTTCTAATATTAAGTATTGAAATAAATGTGAGCTATGTGTTCATCTAAGAATGATCAATAAAAACAAGTAAGTAATAATTTATCCACTTATTCCAGATCAGGAATACACGTGGCTCTCCCAGGAGCTCAGGGCACAAGGTGGGAACTCACTCTGGGCAGGATGCTATCCTATTGCAGGGCACACTTACTCAGACTGGGGCCACATGGGCATGCCTGTAAACCTCATGAGCACAGTGTTAGGATATTGGGGCAGAACCAGGTGCCTAGAATAACCCTTGCACCCAGGAGGAGAATGTCCTAACTCCACAAAGACAGTGGGAATTGACTTTTTTTCTTATCAAAGTTATAAAAAAAAAATGACTTTGAATTAAAGATTTTATTAAGAACCTGTTAAATAGGAATCTCTAGTTTTGAATTTTCTATGAAACTATAAGCAAGGTGAAATTTAGGACCCATTCACGTGAAATTGACTTCACCCCATTCCAACCTAGAGAAAACTGGAAGTTCCAAGACTTCATGGATTGGTGCCTGGATTCCATTCCAGGGCACCTCTGCTTCAGCTCTCAGGCTTTCTCTGTTCCTTTCTGGGTTCTCCTGATGTGAAATTAGCCCTCTCTTTTGGCTTCCACAAACAAAACAACAACAACAAAGAAATGAGCAGAAATGGGATGGGTATGTTCACACTTACTTGGGTACAGTGCACACTATCTGGGGGAAGGGCACTTACAACTTTGATTCAATCTGTACAAAGACAAAGTATGTTAATAAAATGTGTGCACTCCCTAACATTCTGAAGTAAAAACTTTAAAAAAAAATAAATAAATAAAATGGGTGGCGTCTGTGGCTCAAAGGAGTAGGGCACCAGCCCCATATGCCAGAGGTGGTGGGTTCAAACCCAGCCCTGGCCGAAAACTGTAAAAAAAAAAAAGAAAGAAAGAAAAATGTATTTAATAGCTAAAAAAAAAAAAAATAGAAATAAGCACAAAATGCTTGTGTTAGTAGAGTTTACAGATTTTGGAGTACATTTAAGTTATTGAATTAGCTATGCTACCACTGGAAATTTCTTACTGACTTTTATTCCCTAAATTCAAGCCCCTGGCCATATCGCTGCTGTTTCTTCCTTCTCTTTTATCTGTTCTTCTTTCTCAGGAACCAGCAACACTATTGAGAAATAAATTTTTAAAGTCCTCTTTTTCTCATATAAAAAGGCTTAAGTTTTATTTTTGTTGGTTTGGCTTTAGTTGATACACACACTTTAAGATCTCATATTGTATTCTGGCATATTATTCTAATGTTTATCAAATAGTAACCTGGCTTTTTAAACAATGAACTCTGGTGCCTGTGTGACATTTAAAAGATTATTTTACCTTGCTACCTAAGAAAGAGTTGTAATAGTTAAAAAATGTATTAATAAACATTGTTTTTCTCCAATGACTTTAATCACATTTTTTGGATACTTTTAGATTGATCAAGCATTCACAACTCTCTTGAAGTCTGACATGAGATAGTGTTCTTGGTGTCGATTATGAATAATATGTGTGGGTTGTTTAGTTTGATTTTATTGTTATATAATTTTTGGCTTTATTGAGGGCTTTTCTGGTAGAGCTGATTGTATTTGACAGTGACTTTTATTAGAAACAATTGTGAAATAATTTATTAAGTTATGTAGAAGACTATAAGAGCAGGAATCTTCTCTGCCTTATTTCTTTTTCTGTTCTAGGGATTATGTTCATTGCCAGCACTAAATAAGAATTCAAAAAAAATATGTCAAATTATGACAGAATGAATAAAAAAACAAAATAAGAAGTGAAGTATAGAATTAGATGCACTGAGTGTTATCATTAATCATTATGACAGGGCCTTGCATTGCAAATTTTGACCTATCCTTCTACCAATCTTATCTGACATTCATTTTGCAGGTATTTCTTTTTGTGATCGTGTATTTTCCTAATGGTTCCATCCATTTAGTCCCTCTGTGTCATTCTCTTTTTATTTTCTTGCTTTCTCTTTTCTTTTCTTTTTTTTCAAATTGATATATACATTTTTATTCTTTGAAAAAATAAACAAAACCAATAGGTAAATTAATCAAGGAAAAGGGGGAAACTCTGCAATACAACAAAAGATTGACAAGGTGAAATAACCATTGATGTATATACAATTTTAGTTCTCAATTTCAGGTTAATGTGAGGGTACAAACAACCATGCCACAATATTTGAATTTGTTAGGCAGTGGCCATCTTGTGATCATGTCCTTGAAGGAGCTAAGAAATTTTGCCCCAAAATATGACTCCTTGGTATAAAGAATATTTTGAATTAAAGGCCATTCATGATCAGGAAGCATTGGATGAGGGCTTTTCTTTATCTACATAAAACCTGAGTAACCTGATTGAGAATCACAAAGGGGCTGTTGACTTCCTTATTACATACTAACAGACCTGGCCCCAGGGTCATTGAAGCACTGTCTCTCAGGTTAATTTACAAATCAATCTGTTTCCCACCATCTACACATCCCTCCTAGCTACCACTCACTGCACCTATACTTTGCACATTCTCCTCCCTCCCTTCTAAAAGGCATCTATAAAGGTCTCTGACCATCACTGATATACTGGAAATCATTCTTATGGTTCCCCCCATGCACATGGTAATTGGAAACAAACCTTTGTCTTATACTCTAACATAACTGTAAGTTGATCTTTCAGTGAACCAACCAAGGGAAAGGGGCAAGTTTTGCTGTGACCCCTACATCCTGTACCCAAAAGGTATGCCATATACCCCTACATTGTGCCCATTCAGTGGAAGCACCCTCAGTCCCTCTTTCTTCTCTTTCCTTCCTTGTTCCCCATCTCCCAACTTGAATTGAAATTACTCTTTCTCCTACATGGGCATGAATTAAATCCCCCACTGGCTTAACATTTAGTATTGAGTGTATTGGTCATTTGCTTTTCCATTCCTATAATATTGAGAAGAATGTGTTTTGACTCCATCCAGGTTAACGCAAAAGATGTGAAGTCACCATTTTTTTTATGGCTGAATAGTATTCTATTCAATTCATTCCTGAATTGATGGGTATTTAGGTTGTTTCCACATCTTGGTGATTATAAATTGAACTTCAATGAAGAATCTAGTACACATGTCCTTATGACAAAATGATTTCTTTCCCTTCTGGCTAGATAGTGGCCCCTCCTCTTTTCAACTCATCACTTATGAAGAAAGTGATAAAAATGTTGATTCAATTGCCTGAAGTAATAAAAGGACTTTTTTTTAACCTGGATAAATCATTTGAGGGTCTCTATTAAACATGTGCCTCAATTTTCAGTCCCTTAGACACTACATGAGGGCATTTGCAGGGAGGAAGATATACAAGGAGAATGGGGAAAGTATGTGAAAGGTTACCAAGTGGTCTGTGAATCCGCCTTTTCTGCCTTTATTCTGAAATAGCTCTTTACTGCAGATTCAGCATGAAAATATGCTAATTCTAATAGGCCTTCATTAAAATTTCCAACACAGTCAGAAAATGTGTTTTTGATAGAGTCATAATGAAAACACTACAGGCAGAGCAACTGAGAAGCAAATGTTTTCAGATTAAAGGAAAAAGGGCCCATGAAAGGAAAACATCTATTAATAGCCCGTCATTCTGATTTTTGACAGCAGAAATGCCTGTGCCATGTAATTATCAAGAATGAAATGAATTGTTTTGCAAAGACACCATACACTTGGAGAAATGATTCATGTTAGTTTTTATGGTAATGATCTTTACAAATTATTTTTCTGTGGTGGCTTTCTCTGGTCTAACAATTCTGTTGGTGATCAGAGATCATTCTTCTTTCCAGGAGCATATTGGCAAGGTGATCAAGCCTGTATCAGGATATTTTCTGTAATTATCAATCTTGGATTAGAAATGTCTGTGTAGAAATTGTGTTTTTTGGTGAATAAGAAGAGGAATAAATTCTCTGTAATTTTCTGTACGTGAAAAGAAGCAGGAGTTGGAGACTAGGGGTGATTATTATGTTGGACAGCTATGTAGGTTTTGAAAAACTATAGCAAAATCACTCTATGATATTCTCACCATCAGACAATCTCTGGTTATCTGGCTTGTCTCTTAGCAGCAATTCATTCTTTGATGTCTGGAGCTACCAACAAAAATTTGAGCCAAAAGGAGAAAGTACTTGAGACCATTAGAGCCTCAATAAAAATATGTTTCTATTGCAGTCACTTACACATATATAAATCAGAACCCTAAATAGAAAATTGAAGAAGAGTTAAAAATGCATCACAGGGAGTGAAAAATTGTGTCTGGGTAGTTGAGCTTCATGTAGATGCTATTTGTATTTGCAGCTAATAACATCTCCAGACACCTCAAATCCTCGTGGGTAAGATTGAATCTGCACAAATATGTGTTATTTATCTAGCACTGCATTTCATTTTCCTAAATAAAGCTAATAAGACTGATGTTAGAAATTTTGTTCAAATTTGGTAGAAGCAACTATCTGGAGTTATGTTTGCAAAAGATCCTTAAATGAGTCCAATTAAAGATTTATAGAAGTAGATCATAAAATTTAAGTAATAACAATTCACATTTCTACTAGATTTCTTTGAATAATAGAATTTTAAAAATTATTACATAAATAACTAATTATGCTATGTTAGTATAATTAAGAGGTAGACAAAAATCAAGAAACATAAAATTCACATAGATGGAAACAAATGAAGCTCTCCCAGCAATATTTATAAGCTGAGGAACTTGAAACTTGTATGGGTGAGTCAGAAGGGGCACTGTCAACTGTGATACTTGGAAGGAAGATAATGGTCCCTAACATAGTCTGTCTCAAAACTTTTGCAGTGATCCATATAGGATATAGTACTTATTCTGGACAGCATTTGAACCCAGCATCCAAACATATGGCAGTGAGCAGATTGTCTAGCATTTCTATGTCTCCGTTCCCTCACCATAAGTGTGAATTAATAATAAAACTTACTGGGCGGTGCCTGTGGCTCAGTGGGTATGGCGCCAGCCCCATATACTGAGGGTGGCAGGTTCGAACCCGGCCCCAGCCATACTGCAACAAAAAATGGCTGGGTGTTGTGATGGATGCCTATGGTCCCAGCTACTTGGGAGGCTGAGGCAAGAGAATTGCCTAAGCCCAGGCATTGAAGATTGCTGTAAGCTGTGACGCCACAGCACTCTACTGAGGGCAATGGAGCAACACTCTGTCTCTAAAAAAAAGTAATAATAATAAAATTTACTTTTAGTGCTTTTGTGGGCAAATTTAAGAAAAGCACCTTCTTAACCTTACTAAGTTCTGAACCTATTGAGAATTAACACAAAAGAGTCATAAGATAATCCAAATATCATAAAGTGTTGGTAGGGTGAGAGCCTGAATTAGAATTGCCCCTGCATGGGCACTCAGGCAAGATCTTTTAGAGCAGGAGTTGCGGGCAGGAAGCAGAGATTGACTATGCAGAGCAGTCTCAGATAAATTGCTTCATTCCACTGATTCACAAAAATGCAAAGCATCAGAAACAAGCTCAGGAATTTTTAAAGACATATTCCTTAAGTTTGTCTACATGGATTAGTGGCTGTAGCCTAGGGAATAAAAGATCAAAAGGTAGAATGTTTCATAAAAATCATTCTTTATAGAAGTTCCCAATTTTCCCCACCTTTTCATTTTCTTAGTCCGTTGGAACTAACTTTTTAGATTATGCTCATTGAAAAATATGGCTAGTCCCTTGGGAGGTCTTCACTTTCATAAAGCTACTACCTCAATCCCAGCCACTGTCCTATGGGTACGCTCTGAGCACTGCTGGTGAACAGTTTAGATTTTGCCCCCAAACACTCTGGGATAGAGCAGAACAGAATGTTAACAAACCTACTCCCATTCCAGAAAAGCTTGTCAAAATTATATTTTCCATAAGCAATGAGATACAATGAAAACAATGATGAATGATAATAAATTACATGAAAAATTGTCTTAATGAGTAGTAAAGAGAAGACCCGGTTTTAAAAATAAATCCCTTCTCTCCTATGATCAAATTCTCAAAGTGAAGTTAAATTCAAATCTAAATGCCTGGATTGAGGCTGAGTTTCCTGTATTTTTCAAGAAAATATAGAGTTCAAGTCTCCCATCTTATGATTAGATCACATGTCGTCTTTGAATGTGATCACTGTGCAGAGAGCTTTAATAGGTGTTTTCATAGGTCCAAACCCTCAATTAGATCTCATTTTCTGTGAGCTCTCTGGGACCCATGTCAGGCAGAGTCTTTTGGTCTTTCAATAAACTAACCTACCCAAGACAGTCAAAAGGATCTAAAGGAGGAAGTACAGTGCTTAGTGACTATTGACTAGGTGCCAGACATTATGGCTTTCATCTTATTTATTGCTAAATAGGTGTATATTCCCATAGGTACTCTTGAACCAAACAAAATTAAGGTAGACTTAATTTACCTTATTTTTGACCCTTTGGGGTCTTACTTTTAAGCTTTGTTAGGCCAGACAAGAGTTCCATTTAGTCTGGGACATATTTTCCTCCCTACTAAGGGTGATCCTAGTGCAGGGACACCTCAGGATATGGCAGGGTTATCTCTGGACTTTTCTTCAACTGTGGTCCCTGTGTGCCTCCATCCTAACCAGTCAGCTGATGCTTGTAACTGATAAAAACTGATAAAATTGTGTTAATAATCAGAGATTTGCCAAAAGTTAAATACATAAGCCTAAGAATTTTAGGTTGTTCTAATGTGTAAATACTGATGTACCACAAGCATGTTAATTTGCTATTTTAGAATTTGGGATGACAATTTAGAATTGTCTGCCTTTAAATTTCTAATTTGTTTCCACCTGGTATCATCTTATACAACCATTAAAAATGTTGTTAAAGGAAAGGAATTCTGCAAAGCTTTTGTAAATGCTTAAAATTAAATTGCTGTTTCTAACTTTTAGATGTTCATAAGACATAGCTACATGAGAAAAGCACATTATATTATGTGCCGTGTAAATTCTCTAAAACACAATAATAACAACTACAAGCACATACATGGACCATAATCATGACTGAGGACCAATGAGTGCTATAGATAAGTAGAAAAATATCTAGAGGGTATATATGAAGATACTAGCAATGATGGGTTGTATAGATCCGATTATGCATATGTGTGTTCATATCCTGACCTTTCGGTAATGCTTTCATTTTGAGAAAATAACAGAGACAACAAAAATTTAAAAAGTAAAAAGAAGTAAAAATTAGAACTATCTCCTATTTGATGACATTTTCTTAATTACTTAATAACTTCTAATTTATTGTTAAAGAATTGTGACCAGTTCATTTTTTGCAAACATTTCATGAGATTTGAGCCTATATTTTTATAATCACTGAGTACCATAGAAAAGTCCTGATATGATAAAAATTTATTGACTGCTTTTTTTTTGTTATGAGATGAACACTATATGTATATATACATGCAAAATATTATATGTAAGATTGTAATATACATTTAAGAGCTTAAATCAATTACAAATTTTACAAAGCAAAAAACTTGGGTACAATTCCCCCGTGCAACCTTGCTTAAAGGCAATTTTAAGTTTCCTGTGATGTATCTCAATTTTCATGATAACCTCATGTGCAAATGGTCAGTGTCTAAGCAAAATTATTTGTCACCAATTAATGGTATCAAGGGTTTCTTTTTCCTCAGTCATTGCTTCTATTACACTTTTTAAGAGTATTAAGGAAAAAGGAAAGTTGGAACATTGTATGAGATTCTCAAGCCCATTTGGGACCACATGTATGCCAGCACTCCTTGTCTAGTTGGTCTGTGCTGTCACCATTAAGCTGGCCCTCAAGTCCTCTGTGTGTGTGTGTGTGTGTGTTTTGTAGAACAGCTGCAGATTTTATAGCAGCCCAGTCACCTTCCTTCTTCCCATTCTTCCTTGAGAACCTCACGTGTTTGTGCGATGACCCGCGGCATAAGGATAAAATCTGAAAATAAGGTTATCAGAGGATAACCTTATTAGGACAGTGAGAGCAATTGCCAAGGCAGGAGCAGACTGACCGAGCATGGCCCAACATGGCATGGGCCCACATGCCCCTCCTGACACCTCGTGGCTGCCCTACTTGGCTTTTCTGCTAATCAGACTACTCACACTTCACTTCCTGATTTAATAATTTTCTTTTTAGAATTAGCCGATATCAGATGGACTGCACATTTTGTTTGTTTTCTATGCTGAGTATTTTTCCAGTTTACTTAATCCTCTTCTACTGTCTTAGATATCTAACTTAAAACGTCTTTCTGGATGAAATGAAACTATTGGCCCTATTGCCTTGAAATCTAGTAAAAAAAAGCAGGAAAATCAGTCAAAATTCAAGGTTGTAATTTACACGCATTCATTCTTTCATTGATTCAGTTAGTAAAAGTTGACTGCATGTTCTGTCACAACGTCCTGTTCTAGGTGGCTATGCACATCCTTGGCTATGGCCAAGGTAGGTAAGCACACAGACAAGTTCTTTTATCAACGTTTCCATTGAGCTGGGTATGCTGAAAATCAGTAACAAGCAACCACACAATAGGGTTTCATGTAATGATAAATGCCATGATGATAAATCATGCAGGAAAAATGGGTGGACATTAGCAGATGATCAGGGAAGCCTCCCTTTGTGAAGTAACATGCATCAAAAGAGAGAGTGAGCTAAGCAAAAAACTTAGGCATAGATTTCGACGTGGATGGACATAGCAAGTCCAAAGTCCTTATGGCAGGGAGGAACTAGAAATGACTGGTCACCTGAAACCAAGAAGGTGGCTGGGAAAAACATACATGGCTTAAGCACTAGGAAATGAGAACAGAGATGTCTTCAGAGGCCACATCCATGAGCACTTGTAGGCTAAGGGAAGGATTTTGGATTTTCAACTGAGCATAAGAAGATATTGAGGAAGAGTTTTGAGCTGGGGCATGACCTAGCCTGGTCTGTGTATCTAAAACAGAACTATAGTTGCTGAATGCAGACAATATTGTGGGCAAGAAAGTATAGAGGCAAGAGATTCATAAAACGATGACCACAGGAGGTCGGGTGATAGTGGCTGGGACCAGAGTGGTAACATGAATGGACTGAGAAATGGTTGTAAAGGATGTAATCCCTGGGCAACAGGGTGAGATAAAGTTTGGCTCTGGGAGTTTGGGTCTGAGGGAAAGGGTGAATAGTTGTACTATTTGCTGAAATGGGGACAAGAGAGAATCTGGCTTACGTGACAAATATGTGACAAACGTAACAGCTATTCAGATTCTGTGAGACTATTCAGTCGTAATAAGATTGGTATATATGTAAAATAAGCCAACGGAAATTCAACATTTATCTATTTTTCTATTCCTCCATAAACCTGTTATCCACATCCTGACAAGTGAAAAGCTCTGGCATATGACTCATTTATTTGTGAAACCATTTCTTTTGTCCACACAGATGGTGTTTGCAGAGCCTGTCATGGGGGAGGACTGTTGGAGGCACAGGGATCCTCGGTCCTATGTAGCGATCTCACCTGTGGGGGAGAATGTGAAAATGCCATCCTTGAAAGTCAAAGCTAAATCACAAGGCTTTTACTGTCCTTTTCTCTGGTCTAACATTTAATACATTTGTGTTACCTTTTTTAAAAGCCTTTCTTCTACATAGCTTTATGTAGTTGTCATAGCAACAAGATAGTCTTAGCCAAGGAGAAATAGTTTGGATGAAAATGCCCCATAAATCAACACCATCAGCAATATGGTTCTTTTTAGGTTGTTTTTATAAACCCATGTAATATTAAGGAGCCATGCTTTTATTGAGGTTTAGAAACCTATGACCCATTTTGTCTAATGCAGAGGCCAGACACTTCTTCATAAAAGGCCAGAGATTAAATATTTCAGTCTCTATAACAAGTACTCAACTCTGCCCTTGTGGCATGATATGGCCATAGGCAATATGAAAATGAATAAACATAGCTGTGTTCTAATAAATCTTTCTTTATAAAAACAGGCAGCAGACAGGACTTGGCCAAAGGACCACAGATTGCCCACCCCTGATTTAACAGGATCTTTCTTTCTTCTCACTCACAGTGTGTTCACAGGGCCCCACACAGAACCTCTACCTTACACCTATCGAATCTCTAAGGTGGTGAATTTGTAACAAGTTCCCCAGACTATGCCTGCTGAAACCTGAGTTCAAATGCTGAGGTGCATCAAACCTCCATAAAAGCTTCCCTAAAGTGAGTGGAATGCAAATTACCCGAAGCTTCTCACATTCTGCGATCAATCTCCATCCACATGAAGTGGGGTAATACATGAGCAGCCTGAATAGTATTAAAAAAAGGAAGAAAAAATTTGCCAACATTTTAAAGTCAGGAAGATTTTACTTAAAAATATGGATTTCCGGCTCCTCTTATAAATCAGAGACTATGGCAACAGTGAGCCCACATTCTTGTAAAGGAAAAATCTGCCAGAGTTGAGTCATGAGCGCCTGATTCAGAGAAATCACATATGCTCAGATGTCGACCACATTCCCCACCGTGTCTTACAATCTCTTATATTGTTCTGTCTTCCCATTGAGTTACAGGTCTGCTTTCTGTGGTCATTTCATTCTGCAACCACTGATTTAATAAATAAATACACTCTCAGTATTTATTAATGATGGCTTACATTGGCTAATTTATTCGTCTTTCCTATTCCACAACTTTAGGGCATATGTTGTAAACTATAGGCATGCAAAGTTTTTAATCTGCCAATTTTAACAGAATGCTGGAATCTAAAAGAGAAACCATCTTTATATTCCCTGCTTCTATGAAAAATGACAGTAGGGACCCAAATAATAAATGGTAAGTCAAGTGCCTGTATTTCTATCAATCGCTGAAATGTTTCAGTGAGACAGGAAGGATCAAGCTACTACAATCTTGGTTTGAAAAATTGAGAGTCTTTTCCAGACTCCATGTTTAAGGTGAGAATGTATTCTTTGGCCTAGTAGTCCCCTGTGATTCCAGAAGGACACTTTCAGAGGCAGCCTGGAAGAGGAGTGAGAAATACAGTGTGACGGGAAACATAAGCATTTCTGGTTTGCCAAAGTGAACGTTGCTTCTCTGCTTTTGTACTTGCTGAAAAATAAAGTTGAAGTCTAACTCTTTCTGGTTGACATTTCCTTTGATTTTCTGCCCTCTCACCATGTCCAGGATGTACTCTGTGGCTTTGGTGGGAGGGGATTGGAAGATTTGGAAGAAAGAGGAAAGATCAGTCAAAGATAGAGCACAGTCCTCAGGAAGAGACTTCTACCGGAGATGAAATGTTAAAAAGAAAAATATCACTTGTAAAGTTTTTATTGCTGTCTTTTTTGTAATTGGGAAAGCATTTGTATTTACGCACAATGGTCCTTGTTTTTGAATGCATTAGGCATTAGTGATACTCACTGGGTTATTATGGGGACTTAATGAGCTCACACCCATGGAACATTTATCAGTGTGCCTCTCACATGGTGAGTCCTTGTCATTTGCCAGCTGTTGTCACTAAAAATTTACTACTATAACAATTAATACTCATAATAATCACAATCATTTTGGAAAAATAAATTCATTGTGCAAGAGAACAAATGGCCACCTAATTTTTCAAGCTACAATCTGAATTATTATATGTTATCTAGACATAGATATGTAATAATATCTATATTAACATATGTATAATATCTATAGTAACTTCCATCTGCAATAAATGAGTGTATTACCAGACTTGATCACTTCACACTCTATATTATTTGCCAGACTTCCAAAGGCATTTGAGTTTATGTATAAGCCCTGATCTAGATGATAAAAAGTTTGCCTACATGAATTTCAATTGCTGGATTCAATGAACTATTATATGTAGGTGAAATAGGTGGCTGACTATATAATGTATCTAAGGTACTTTCTTATTCTAAGGATATAGAAATAGCTTATTAAAGGATATAGGATATAGGAATATTACAAAATTGGATGCTCCCAAAGGAAAAGTTGAATATCA
Organism: Otolemur garnettii; assembly: GCF_000181295.1. Classification (NCBI taxonomy): domain Eukaryota; kingdom Metazoa; phylum Chordata; class Mammalia; order Primates; family Galagidae; genus Otolemur; species Otolemur garnettii. The sequence goes on along the minus strand of NW_003852609.1, from coordinate 512,590 downwards.
CTGGTCTGGCAGGTTCAAAGAATGAAGAAAAAAGGAGGAAGAAGTTGAGAATATCGGAAATAAACATTGCCCTTTTTTTTCTGATGTAACAATCTGCTTATTCCTTATTTACACAACACCCTACTTTGTCCACATCCTTCTTTAATTTTGTCTAGAGGTATCCATCCTACACTACTTGAAAGTTGAGTTTTGTCTTCTTTGAAATATGAACCCCTGTAAACTGAAGCAAGAAAGAGTTTGTTACTGAGGTCACTTTTACTTTTGAGGTCTCACTGTTCTTCTCAAGGTGATCAAGCTTATTCATTCAACTTTTCAACACCAAATAAATCTTATCTGTTTGAACTTCTGCTCATACCCACTGCCACTCTCAAAATATACAAAACACGAATGCAGTTTTCTTCTAAAGTACTCATGAAAACCTGGGTCTTACTTCTGTCTTTGAAATTAACACTGCTTATCACTCTGAATTTTCTTTACTTGTGCATGCCTTTTGGTTTATTTTACCTGTTTCTACCTTACAGTATGACTTTCTTGGTCCTTGGTAGACTTTCCCCAGTTCCTTGCGTGCTTTTCAAGAAACATAGATGATCAGCAATGGAAAATTGTACCTAGACCACTTGCTAACATATTTTTGGTGTGCAAAAGTATGAATTTTGTGATGTATTTTTTACTCTGCCTGAAAATATAAATCTCAGAAAGAAGAACAGGAACAAGGGATGTACACATGGCCCAAATTTGTACTATAATAACAAATATATACCTATGACTTTCTATTATTTTGTGCCAAAAAAAGACATTAATCTTGCTTTAGACACAATTGTCAAGTTGAAACATCCTAATAGGTAGAAGCTAGAAATATGAGAACTTTTAGCTACCTAGTTCTGTCCCTTAAAAAAAATGTTCTGTATATGAGTACACATCGAATTTTTTTTAGCAACAATACATCAGGCCAGCAGGTTGACAGGATTCATCTAATCAGCCATGCAAATGACTCTAATGGAAGTTTTTAATTGCTTTGCAGCACAATCCATCATAATCACATCTTCTGAGAACAAAAAAAAATTTGATATACTGAAGTATCTTTTTCTTTCCTTTTTTTTTTCTGTCTCCTTTACACTCTAATTATTGATATTTCTGGCAGGAAGAACATGCATATAGGTTTCCTCCTTTAAATGACTAAAATCAATTTGAAAGATGCCTTCTATTAGGAAGCCCTATGGAATGCTGTTCAAAATACACATCTTCTGGGTAATCTTTTTATGTAATCATGTAAAGTCAAATCTTCATTAAAAAGGGAAAGAAAATTATAATCCCTAGTACTAGGTTTTGCAAAATAGCCTAAAGCATATATTTTTTTCCTGAGTGAGTCAGAAGTAAATTAAACAAATACCACCATGAAAATTCAATTATTTCCTCCCCTTTCATTAAGGGCTGTTAAGTAACTACTCTTTTGCTAAGATTCATCACTGTGATCAATGCTGGATTTGACCTAGCAATACCGTTTTCACTTTTAAAAATTGCTTTGCTAAAATCTGCATGCTTGTTTTCTTACAAATACCCCTGCCCTTTTTTATCCTCCTAGAACCATTATTGTTTCATTCCTTTCCCTTTCCTCACTTAGCCCTTTCTGTTTTCATTAGCTGCCCCACTAAGGCCAATGAGATGAGCTAGATGTGCATGAGTTACTTTGGGTTCTGTAAAAAACCATCCCAAAGTTTAGTAGCTTCAAACAACTACCATTTCTTTGACTAATGATTCAGTGGGTTAGCAATTTAGGCTTTACTCAGCTGGTAGGGTTCTTTTGGTGTCAGCTGGGTTCAATAGTACATTTATATAGCGCTGCCCAGTTGGGTGGGCATTGACTGGGCTAGAATCGTTTCAGCTGGGAAGATTCCCAGCTTCTCCTGTCTCATCATCAGGAAGCTCTGTCCACATTGTTCAGTAGCAGCTGAATAGGTTTCTGTGAGACAGTTGATGCCATAAAGGCTGCTTGCGGCTGGAGCTCAGAAGCACACACTATCACTTCCAGTACATTCTATTGGCCAAAGCAAGACACAAAGCAAGCCTAGGTATTGCAGGTGGGGAAGCAAATCCATCTCTTGAAGGTGGCAACTGCACAGGGACTGATCTAGATGTATCCAGGGACATGGATACAGTGAATAGAGAAATTGTAATCACTGTTTTTTCCAAACACTCTATCATATGAAATTTGCTATGTCTGTGGGAATGAATTAATTTCTTTTAAGATCCCTACTTAGGGGCAGCGCCTGTGGCTCAAAGGAGTAGGGCACCAGCCCCATATACTGGAGATGGTGGATTCAAACCCAGCCCTGGCAAAAACTGCAAAAAAAAAAAAAAAAATCCCTACTTAGGAGGAGATCAATTTTTTCCCTTCAGATATATTTTTGTGAGGCTATTAAGTCTAAATCCACAACAGCAAACTCAGTGTCTGAAAAGTAGAAAGCCAGCACAGAGAAAGAGTACTCGTGAAATGAAGCAGACCCACTGGGTAAATGTAACTTTAAAACCACCCTTCTCTGGTCCCCATCAGCCCCAGACAACCACGGATCTGCTGTCTGCCACTATATATTAGCTTCAGTTTTCTATGAGTAGAATCATGCAACATGCATACTTTGTCTGGCCTGTTTCCCTGGCACATTTATTTCAAGACTCTTCTGTTTTTTCCATGTGTCAAGAGTTCATTCATCTATAAGTGGTGTGCCACTGCATACCCCATTTTGTTGATCCACTCACCTGTTGCAAGTCATTTGAGTTGTTTTCAGTTTAGGTCTAGGGCAATAAAGCAACCATGAATATTTGCATACAGGTCTATGTATGGACATATGCATTATTTTTTTCTTGGGTAAATCTAATAATAGAATGGATTGGACATATAGCAAATGTATCTTTAAATTTTTAATAATGTGCTAAACTGTTTTCCAAAACCAGCAGTGCATGGGAGTTCCATTTCCTCCACATCCTTATGACCACTTAATACTGTCAAATTTCTTTATTTTTCCTATTCTAAATAGATTAGTGGTAGCCCATTATGGTTTTAATTTGGATTTCCTGAACGATTTATGCTGCGGCATAAAAAGGTAGGTGGATGGCATATAAGCATGAAAAGATGCACATATTTTCACATGCTTATAAGCCATCCACCTACCTTTTTTTGTAAAGTGTCCATTCAAATGTCTTTCCCATAGTTCAGCTAGTTTTTGTTTTCTTGTTGTTGAATTTGGAGAGTTCTTTACATACTCTGGATATTGGAACTTCATGTGGGGAAATAATCCCCTATGGGTCTCTCATTTTTGCACATTATCTATGAAAATGCATGAATATTATAGAGCAAACATCCCTAGAAGACAGAATAATGTCTACTTAGGGCAGAGGACATGTTTGTCTGCTCCTTAGAGGGGGAAAAAAAAAACGTTGAATTTTCATTTAGAAAAATGGTTGACTACATAATTAGCAGCCTCTTTGGTGGATCAGGTTTCCTAAGCTCAGAGCTCCTCAGTTGTTAGGCAAAGCTTCTGTCTGTGCAGCACCACTGAACCTCTGTGCATCAGCTGGTGGGACTTGGAGCATCAAGGAGAACCAATGAGAACATGAAGCTCATGCTTCTTTTTATGGCAGGTGGACTTAGTAGCTTGCAGGTAGGTTAAAATATCAGACCTTTCATAGTCTCAGCATTTTTTCAGAGACATGATCTTGTAATATTTTCTCATGATCTCTATGGTTTATCTTATCACAGCAATATATTTAAAAATGCAGTCTTTCATAATTTAATGGAATCAAATTCATTGACTTTTTATTGTATTGATAATACTTTTTGTGCTTGTCTTATTGAATCACTAGAAACCTTTATAATTATGAAATACTCTTTCCTTAATAATCTTTGCTCTGAAAACTATTTTGCTATTAATACAGTATTGTAGCTGTCTTTTGAGTAGCACTAACAGAGTAAACCTTTTTCCCTTTCTTGAAGTTTAACCTATTCGTGTCTTTATACTTAAAGTAGATTTCTTGTAGACAACATGTGGTTGGGTCTTTATTTTGTATTCAATGTGACAATCTCTGCCTCTCAATCAAAGTGTTTAGACCATATGCATTTAGGATAACAATTCTATTTCTGAATTTGAATCTACAGTATTGCTTCTTGTTTTCTATTTGCCAATTTGTTTCTTTTTTTTCTCATTTTCTATTTTTAAAAATTATTTTAACATTTTATACTTCCTATTTTATATTTTGTTGGCTCATTAGCTATAACTAGAACCAACTTAGCATTTGCTTTGGGGGGTTATAGTACACACTTTTAATTTGTCTAACCATGGTGATCTTATATTATTTCACAGATAGTATAAGAACCTTAAGTAGGAAAATCTCCATTTCCCCCCTTTTAGTCTTTGTCATGTTCTTATTATTGTTATACATGTTATAAACTCTGAAACACATTTTAATTAAGTTTACTTGTACAATTTATCTTTAAAGGGATTTACATAAGAAAGATTCTTCACATTTATACCTGTAGTTAGCCTTTCTAGTACACTTCATCTTCCTTTTGGCTAAAGGATTTCCTGTAACACTTTTTGTTGTGCATGCCTCAGTATGATAACTTCTTTTAGTCTTTGTATATATGAAGCACTCCTTGATCTGCCTTTGTTTTTGAAAAATATTTCACTGGGTGAAGAATTCCAGTATGTGTATGCCATTTTTTGATTTTTCAGTATTAAAATACTGCTGTTTCATTACCTTTTATAATGTATTGTTTTCTCTAAATACCATCATCCTCACATTCATCATGTATTTCTATGGAATGTATCTTTTTTCTTGGGCTGCTTTACAGATTTTCTCTGGTTTCTGACTGGTTTTGAGTAATTTGATTACAATAGGCTTTGTTGTAACTTTCTTCCTTTTTTAGTTTAGTTGGAGTTTGCTATGCTTCTTGGATCTGTGAATTTATAGTTTTCAACAACTCTGAAAAAGTTTAGTCACTATCTTTTCAAATATCAGTTGGGTTTCCCAAGCTTTCTCTTTCTTCTTTGAAGACATAGATTTGACTGCTTGAAGTTCTGCCATATTTCGTTAATACATTGTTATTATACATGCTGTTATTTTTAGTCTTTTTTTCCCCTCAAGTGGTTTTCTTTTGGATAGTTTCTAACTTTTTCTTTTCAGCAGTGCCTATTTGCCTTTAATCACATACACTATATCTTTTATCTCATTTTGTTTTACTTGGTTTTTAATTGCTAGATGGTTGATTGTTGTTTCTAAACTTTTCATTTTTCTGCTTAATGCCATTAATTTTCCCCAAGCTTCTTGAACATGCATAATACAGTAAAGTAACTATTCTAATATCCTTGTTCACTAATGATAACATGCACATCATTTCTGGTTCAGTTTCAGTGGATGGATGTTTTGTATTTTCTGACATCTTTACTTGCCTGCTGACTTGTGAGCCAGATGTTATAGCTTTTGTGCTGTTTATTGCTAAACAGGTTTATATTCCCATAAGTCCTCTTATATCAAACAAATTTAGGACAAGTGTAATTTACCTTACATTGGACCCTTTCAGGGCTTACTTCTAAGCTTTGTTAGGCTGGACAAAAGCTCCACTTAGTCAGAGGTCATTTTTTCTTCACTACAAAGTGAAGTAGTAGTTATTCTCACTGATGTCTCCTAAATTAAGAAGATTTAAATTTTGTTTTAAGTCTTGTTGTTGGGAAGAGGTCATACTCCCAACTTTGTGTGAATAACCAGAAAATTCTTCCTCTCATCCTTTTGGTTGGCTCTGTTTGGGGGTTTTCAGTCTTTTACTCACACAGACGCACTGATCAGTATCACACAAATCCTCAGCAACTCCCACTCCAGGCTTCGGATTCTGTTTCTGTAAGAGCTCTCTCTGTCCAGTGTTGTCCCGATAACTCTAGATTTCTTGGATTTCTAGATTCCCAGGGTCACTTCCTCAACTAGGGAGGCTGCCACTCTCTCACTTGGCCTGGGTTCCTGCTGCCTAGAAACATTTTCCATGAAGTAAACCAGAGCAATTTTAGGGCCTCTTCCATTTCTTTCTCCTCTCTCAGAAATCAGTCTCCACTTCCTGATGTCCAGTACTTGAATGTCCTTTTTCATATATTCTGCCTGTTTTTTAGCTATTTCAGGAAACAATGTAAATCTGTTCCTATCCTTTCATCTTCACTTGGAGGTACCACAGTATACTGATATATTTAAAGCCATTTTAAAGGGCCTACATTCAAAGAGCTTGCTTGAATGGGGCATGAAGAATTACTTTATTGTTCAGGATTCCAAGAATAATAAAAAAGATGATTATTGTTGTATCATTGAGACTTATACATATTTTTCCCCACTATAAGTACTATGCTATAGAGGAACTGAAATCAAAATTTACCTGGTTTTCAATATTTTTGCTAAAAAATATAAAAGGCCAGTCTAGGAAGGATATGATGTTAACTTTTCCTAGCATTGATATGAAAGCTCAAAAACTGAAAATGATTAGGACAGATGCAAAGGACAGGCAGATAAAGAATGGCAAATACAAGGCTTTACATTGTCCTTTATTTTGATTAATCTATCATCAACTAAAATAGCTTATAATGTAACACATACAGAATCATCTATACTCATGTAGATGAGAAATAAAAATCATGAAATAATACCTACAACAAAAATAATTTTAAAACATAAGATTAATTATTTAATTACTTTAATTTAAAAAGCTCTTTCTTCCTAAATGTATTTTCTTTTAAGCAGTTAGCTTCTACCATTTAGAAAATATAGAAGAGCTGCCATTACGTTAAACTGGTGAATCATTCTCTTAATTTATCTTCATTATACCCACACACTTTAAATTTTATTAATTCTATTTCATAATCAGATAGGTCTTTCATCAATAGCAAAAGCAGTGCTTATTTTTAAGTATGGGTGAGGGGAATATATTTTTCATTTAAGCTGATCAAGCACCAGTTAATTTGAAAATTCCTGAAAGTAGCTTGCATCCAAATCAGGGAAGGATTACATAAGTTTCCCCCTTTATTTAGATACTCCTAAAAGTACTCAAAGTTATTTTATCCAGTGACTCTTCCAGCTAAATCGAATGTGCATCATTTGAACCTGACACAGACTGAAACCATTTGGGTATACTTTCAATGCCAGTTTCTTCTCCTTAACTTTCAATTGTTCCTCTTCAGCAAAAAGTCACACATTCTCATATTTTCCTAGAGGCTAATTATATCCTTTTCTTCTTTACATAGTTAAGTATCTCTTGTAATTACTTTGGCAGAAAGAGAATTTTTTTTCTTGGTTTACTTAAAGCTACAAATGTTCCACTTAGAATGAATCTTCTTATATTATACCTAGGACAGAAGTTTATCTTGAGTATTTTGAAAATTCGTAATATTTGATGGAAGTTGGATAAAGGAACCCACCCAGGGATAAAGTCATTAACCTTTAGAGTATTTGCCTCAAGTATGATGAGTCCAATTTGATTTTTGACTGCAGATGAAAGCAGTCCCATGTATGTTTGTTTACATCCCTACCTGTGTGGTTGGTCAAAAGATGGAGAAATTCCACAAATTATCTTGGTTTCCTCCAGTGTTAATTCACCAGGTGGCCACCCCATCACAGCTCTTCTGAGACCTTTGCCCTGTTACAGTATACGGCTTGATGTCTCCACACTGATTTACTTTCCTTTGCTCATTCCACCGCCCCCCTTGTTTAACCAAAGAGAGAACTAAGTGGGAACTACCAAATAGACTCACTCAATCTTTTAGTTAATGGTTTTGATATACTTGAAGAATGAAGATACATTCCAAAAATTGTCCATGAGTCTTCAATAATGCAACATGATACGTAATGAAATTCACAGGTATAATATGAAAACTACAGAAGCACCCATTCATGCTCTGCAAGGACAAACCCAGGTCTAGACAATCATGGGACTGCTTTCCTGAGGCCATGAGTGGCAGAAGAGTAGAATAAGAATGGAAGAAGATGTTTACGTTCCATTTCTCCCTCCAGGCATACTGATTTCTTATAGTCATCGTGCTCACAGAACAGAAATCATCAATGATGTCCCAGGAACTGGTTTCAGAGGTGAAGGGTTGATAAAGGCAGATGTGAGCGGACAGATGAGCATCCTTGGGCATATATTCCTCTGTTCCCCTCCCAAAACCTCTAGAAAAAACATCTTCCCAAAATTCTTCTTAGGAATTCAAGATAAAGTCCTGGCTAGAGATCTTTCCCTGGTGGGTGGTAACAGTATCAACAGAGGCTCTAGGGACCTGACTCTTTTTAGTCAAGGGTCTTCTCTTCCTCCTTATTAAATTTAACAGAGGGTACTGAATTTTACCTGGCTGGCTTTCAGCCTTCATCATCAGATACAGAGGCTAAAACACATGAGAAAACATAATGCCATCGTTCAAAATATCTATAAGGAGTACAACTATTATAACTGAGAGGCAACAGCAACACTTGCTGTATGGAGCACAGCAACTTGCTGTACAGCAACACTTGCTGTAGAAGTAGCATAAGAAAAGTCATGTGGAAATAGTTAATCTGAAAAATATAATAAAGATTTAATTGAATTGGATACAAAAAGCAGGTGAGATAGTGTTATAGAAAGAATTAGCATGATGGAAGACATCGAGAGACCTTCAAGAAAGCAGCACAAAAAGTTAAAGAAGCCACAAATGTTATTTTTAGAAAAGCTGAGAGACAGGGAAGATAAAAGGAAAGGTCAACACTGTAATTATATTAAAATCAGAAGAGAGAAGGAAGAAAATGAAAAACAGAAAAGGAAATAGTCTGTGTTAATATCAGAGACACCTTTCTTAGACATAATATGAAAATGTGGGGGTGGAGCCAAGATGGCAGATTGCAGCCAGCATTTTACAGAAGCTCCTGTCCAGAAGGAGGCTTAAAGGACAGAAGTTTAGCAAGGGAGCTGATGGTTTGGAGCGGAGCCAAGAGAGATTGAAGAACGCACTTCAACCTTCCTGAGACAAGCTGTGACCCCAAAAATACAATCAAAAGGTACAAAATTCACCACCAGAAGGACAGGAGTCCCCTCCCCCACAAGAAGGGCTGACAGTTTACTCCATGCAAACAAGCGAGCAGAGTTCAAACATCCTCCCACTCTATCCCATGGGAGAGACCTCCTAAAAACTGGACCTCCTACCCCTGCTAAGGTGCCATGGCACTCTGCTGCCAGGCATAAAGCTGTAAAACTGTATAAAACTGTATATATTCCCCACCTGCAACATTGAACTCTGAGGATTCCCCCCCCCACCCTGAGGTCTGGAGTTTGTTACCTATGGAGTCCAGATTCTTGGGCTTCTCCTTGAGAGAAGTGGAAGGGGAAAGGGCTGGTGCTGCTCTGTGCTGACTGTGGCACAGGTGTGAGGAGAAGAAAGTTGGCTCAGAGGAAGCCATATAGCAATGGTGGCATCTTGAGCTGTGAACTGCTGCCATTCCAGATAGGCAAGCCCCTTCTCTCTGGGAGACCAGAGGTTCCAGACAGCAGCCACAGGTGGAACAGACTTGGTAACTTTCGTAAATAAAGAGACCATTAGCACCAGCCCTCAGGGGAATATAGCTGAGACAAAGGCAGTGGGCAGGCAGAGGTGGGGATTGACACCTGAGTGTAAACTCTAATTGCTTGCTGCCCAGAGCTGAGTTCCTCATCAACTCTTAGCAGCCTCTGACTTGCAGAGGAATTTATTGGGGACAGAAGGCAAGGGGCTGGAACTCAGAGAACTTTCACAGCCTAATTTAAACACACAAGGCCCACCTGCTGGACTCAGATTTCCAGGTGATTTCGGCAGTCGTAAACCCCAGGAGCAATTGCCTACTGGAGTGAATAGGGTCACAGACCTGGGAGATTATAAGTGACTGAGTGCAAGGTGAGGAAGGAGGTATTAATCTTCCCAAACTAACCCATTTTCTGGGTGGGTCCCTTTGCCCTCACGGAGCACTGGAGCAAGTTATATCCAAGCTGCGAGCAGACCCCTCTTGTCTAGCTGCTGGAGACTTTTGAACTCTTCCACCTGAAACTGGTGCTGACTGGAACAACTGATTTGGACCCCTTAAACCAGGCAGACCACCCAGGGAATATTCAAAGGGGCACCCTGGGTGTATGGTTGAGGGAAGGTTTGATTTTCCTTGCCCAATTGTTGTTTGGGGGGGGTGATTTAATTGCTGGTATTTCTCCACAGCTGAGACTTCAACCAAGAGTAACTGAATCACTAGGTAGGACAGAGACCAGCTGAAAATAAGACAGAGCCACTTAGGCCCACCACACCAAGCAGGTCCCCAGTCTCTCAGGCTTTAACACCATATGGGTCCTTGACAAACCTCAAGGGGAAAAGCCAAATGGTGTAAAATAATCATGGGGGGGGGAATCTGGAGGAAAGCTCTGGTAATATGAATAACCAGATTAGATCAACACCCTCAAGAAAGGATGTGGCTGGTAATGTGAATAACCAGAGTAGGTCAACCCCCACAACAAAGGATGTGGCAGATAAAACTGAAGATCCCCTATATAAACAGATGGCTGAGATGTCAGAAATTGAATTCAGAACTTGGATTGCAAGTAAGATTAATAGAACAGAGGCAAAGATAGAAGTAGAAATTCAAGGAGCATTCCAAACTTGGTGGGGCTAAGCCCAATTCATAATTGCTAGGTCATGGAAGAAGCTCAAATGCCCATCAACCCTCGAATGGATCAATAAATAGTGGTATATGTACACCATGGAATATTATGTAGCCCTAAAGAAAGATGGAGACTTTACCTCCTTCATGTTTATATGGATGGAATTAGAAAATGTTCTTCTTAGCAAAGTATCTCAAGAATGGAAGAAAAAGTATCCAATGCCTTACTTTGAAAATAATTCATAGCTTTCATAGGAATGTCATAACCTAACTATAGCCTTAGAATATGGGAAGGGGGTGAGAGAAGGAAGGGGAGGGAGGTGGATGTGGGGAGGGAGGGTGATTGGTGGGGTCACCTCTATGGTTGATCTTACAAGGGTACAAGTGAATCTTTCTAAAAGCAGCGTATAAATGTCTTAACTCAATAACTAAGAAAATGACATGAAGGTTATGTTAATAAGTTTGATGAGAGTATTTCAAAATGTATATGAAAACAGCACACTGTACCCCATGATTGCATTAATGTACACAGTTATGTTATAAGAAATAAAAAAAAAAAAGAAGTGATGTCCTTGAAGATAGAGGATTTCCCTTTTTTTCAATAATTAAGCCTTTTCCCA
>NW_003852609.1:494837-498030 GCF_000181295.1 Otolemur garnettii | reverse complement strand
GGGTGCATAGATATTGATAATTGAAATCTCATCATCTTGGCTATTACCCTTGACAAATATAAAATGGCCATCCTTATCTTTGCTTATTTTTGTTGGTTTAAACCCTAACCTATCTGCAAATAAAATTGCAACACCTGCTTTTTTCTGGTTTCCATTTGCTTGGAATATAGATGACCATCCCTTCACCCTGAGTCTATATTTGTCTTTTAAGGTAAGGTGAGATTCTTGTATGCAATAGATGTCTGGTCTGAGTTTCTGTATCCAATCAGCCAATCTGTGCCTCTTTAAAGGGCAATTTATGCCATTCACATTGATTGAAATTATTGATAGACCTGGTGAGATATTGGTCCTCAAGTTGCTCAAAAGTCCAGTAGACATTTTTAATCCTTTCACCACTGTGGAAATTGGAGTTTGATCAAAAGATTCTGGGTGTGTTCACTTTTGTAGTGCAGGATTACAGTGGTCATTATGGAGGATAGGTTTGAGAATTTCCTGCAGAGGTGGTTTAGTTATGGCAAATTTCTTCAACATGTGGATGTCATTAAAGTATTTAATTTCTCCATCATAGATGAAACTCAGTTTAGCTGGATATAGGATCCTGGGTTGGAAGTTGTTTTGCTTTAGGAGATTAAAAGTTGCTGACCATCCTCTTCTGGCCTGAATGATTTCAGCAGGAAGATCTGCAGTCATTCTAATACTCTTTCCTTTGTAGGTTATGGTTTTCTTGCATCTAACTGCTTTTCAGAATTTTCTCTTTCATATTAACTTTAGTGAATTTAATTATAATGTGCCTGGGGGATGTCTTGTTTGGATTGAGTCATGCTGGGGTTCTGTAACTATCTGCTATCTGAATTTCAGAATCTCTTGGCATGTCTGGAAAATTCTCTTTCAAAATTTCACAAAGAGCCTCTGTGTTTTGTGAGGCAGCTTTGTCGCTTCCAGGGATTCCTATAAGGTGAATATTAGTTTTCTTCAAATTATCCCAGAACTCTCTGAGAGAAAGATCCATTTTTGCTTTCCATTTCTTTTGATCTTTGCGCTCTTTGGCTTGTTCAAAAGCTTCATCTTCAATGTCAGAGATCCTTTCTTCAGCCGGTTGCGCTCTGTTATGAAGAGATTCAACCATATTTTTCAAATCTTTGAGGGCTACGAACTCTTGCCTCAAAGTTTCAAAATCTTTGATCATTTTATTTTTAAAATTGTTGAATTCTTGAGTCATCTTTTGAATAATTTCTTGAGACATCTTTTGAGTAATTTCTTGACACTTTTTTGAATAATTTCTTGAAGTTCTAGCTCTTTCCTTTCTTCCATTCTATTAATCTTATTTACTATCCACATTCTCAACTCAATCTCTGTCATCTCAGCCATCTGTTTATGGCTTAGATCTTCAGATGCCTCTGCTACATCCTTCCTTGGTGGGGTTGATCTACCCTGCTTATTTGTACTACTGGAGTTTTTCCACTGACTCCGCCCCATGCTGGATTTACTTCATTTGGCTAGGTGAGCAGATGAGAGGAAGTTGGGTTGGGGGCTCTGGGAGTTGTATTTTACTAGCCTTTTGGGGCAAAGGCTAGGACTGGTGTCTGCACCTTTTCCCCTAGAGCTTTGCCAAGGATGCGTACAATACTACGGTCTGAAAGCCTGGGGGCCTGCTTGTCTCTATCTTGTTTTTGGCTGGTCTCTGTTCTACCTTAGAAAATCAATTACTCTGGGTTAAGATCTTGGCTGTGGAGAAATATCAGTGATTAAGTCACCCCTCCCCTCGCTGGCGACAGTTGGGAAAGGAAAACCACACCTTCCCTCATCCACACCCCCAGGGTATCACTTTAGATAGTTCTCAGGTGACTGGCCCTGTTCAAGAGATCTAAGTCAAGTATCCCAGTCAACACAAGTCTCAAGTGGGGGTATTCAAGAGGTCTCTGGCAACTGCACAGCAGGGGTCTTCTGACAGCTCAGGTATGACTCACTCCGGTGTTCTGTGGGGTCAGAAGGACCTACATAGCAAATAAATTATTCTAGGGAGGTTGATGCCTCCTACCCCACCTTGTACCTTCATCACACCCAGTCACTGGAGACCCCGCAGGGCTGTGACCCAGTTGCCCAATAAGCAAATGTGGCAGGGCTTTGTGTCTGCCAGAATCAAAGTAGAGCCAATGCCAGCTCTACTCATTTACTGCTCTTTGACCCCCGCCAGCAAAGGGAGCTGAGGCTTGACTGTCTCAGGGACTCAGTGACAGCTGGAGAATGTTCCACCTGAAGACAATTTAGGCCTGAGAAAATCCAGAGAGCATCAGAGATTCTCCCTCAACCACTAATTTGCCCAAGTCAAGAGATCCAAACCTATTGACCCAATCAGTACCCACTCTGTGGTTGGAAAGATCACAAGGTCCCCAGCAACTAGATAATAGGAGTCTACTGGTGATACAAGTGTGGCTCGCTCTGATGCTCTGAGGAGTCAGAAAGGCCTGTTCAGTAGATGATTTGGAGTAAGGAGGCTGATGTCTCTTTCCCCTCCTTACTCACCCTTCACTGCCAGACTCTGGTAACCTCAGTCTCTGGTAACCCCACTACCAGTCTCTGTTAACCCAGACTCCTTAACCCAGTCCTGTCCAATAGGCAATTGAGTTGGGGCTTTGTGCCTACCAGAGTCCAGGTAAAGTCAATGAGTTCATCAGGGTTTTGTGCCTGCCAGAGTCCAAGTAATGTCAATGCCTTCTCCACTCAGTGGCCACTCTTTATCTCTGGCCAGCAGAGATAGTTGAAGCCTATCTGCCTCAGGCACTCAATGGGAGGTGGAGAATATTCCACTTGGGCTCACTCTAAACCTGGAATTTGTTTTCTTGAAGTCATGGTTTGCCTTGGTGGGGAAGACATGCATTTATCTATCTCTTCTCTCAGCTCAGCTCCCCACCTTCAGCTTCGTTGGGTTCTTCTGGTGGTTGTCTCTCCCCTTGAACTAGAGTTTATGTTGAAAGCTAGCTCTAGTCAGCTCTTGTTCCCTGTTCCTCCATATTCTTATTGAATGTGAAATTTGGAGTTAGGGAATATAGCCAACCTGAGGATTTAGCAAAGTACAAAACACATTGAAACCAAGCGGACAAATAAACAGACTAAAATGCTACCAGACACACAATCAAACTGATGCCCAGACACTCAGAAACAAGTAAACAAACAGACAATAAAGAAAACAAAA
>NW_003852609.1:491378-494469 GCF_000181295.1 Otolemur garnettii | reverse complement strand
AGAGGGACTTTGTTGGCAGGTTGCACAGATTCTCCCTACAACAGTTCCCGCAAAGTGTTGGGCATCTTGGATGAGCTTCAGATGCCGGATGGCTGGCTACAGGTCAGATTGAGCTCTCCGTGCTTCAGAGAGGTGTTATGGAGATGCCATTTTTGGAGTTTTACGTTATATCTGGTTTCTGGATGGCCGCTCACTCCTATCTGTCCTCCAAACTTGGCACATGAGTCCACACTTCGCCAGATTTTCCACTCAACTCCTACTTTCCCCTCAAACAGAAAATTGTTGTGGTCCATGGGAAAAGAGCTGGGTGCTTTTTGCACCCACTACGTTCAGTCCATTTCTGCTGGGGAAGGGGCTGGTTACTTCTAGTTCCCACCGCAGTGGTATGCACAAAAGACTTTTCAGTGTTTGTAGGAAGGGAACTGATTCCCCCTGTGGGTCCCCGCATCAGTGCAGCTTCACACAAACTTCCAAAATTACAGGATGGATTGGTTCCTAAGCAGAGTCCCTTCCCCTCAAGTTTCTGTCTGATTGCCTGGATCCCTGATGCCCCAAACTGGGTCCAAATGGCTCCCCTTTCTGGCTGCCAAATTCCTCTCGGGAATCCACACCTCACCACACTCTCCACGAAACACACAAACTCCCCACAAACTGGGCACAGAAGTCCTTCTTGGGGGAGGGATTGGTTTCTGCCTCTCAGGGCACCAGCCGCAAACCTGGCGCCATGGTCACAGCTGCCGCAGGTTGCAGCTGGTGCCATTTCAGCTGCCCTGAGTTTTTTCTGGCAGACACCATAGTTCTGGGCTACACTTTCAATCTGGCAATTCACCTCCTTGCTGCACACTCTGTGCTGCTTGTCTGTGCTGGCACTTCATGTGGGAAAATGTCCAGCCCCCCCATTCTCACCTGAAACCACCAGGAGAGTTGACCCAGGGATGCATCCCCTCCGCCATCTTGCTCTACCTCAGTCGACTCTTGTTTTTGTTGACCCAGAACAACCTGCTTTCTAATAACTGTCTACTACTATCTTGCTCCAGGACAGAAACGTGATGCACTGATACGTAATTCAGGAAGGCCAGAGTTTTCCCACCTGAAGTTACAGAAGACATCCTAACCCGAGGAAACCAATATACCTCTTATCCAAGAGTTGTTGTGTTTAATTAGATTTGGAGAAGAAAATCTCTTGCTTGGATCTTATCTGTTGATAATATTTCAGTCTAATATAGTAAAAATTTGTTTCTAAGTTTCTCATCATGTGCAGAAGCTTGCTAAGTAGCAGAAAGTATAAGATAAATATTCTGAGGTGAGGCAAGAGAGAGAGTATAAGAGTGTGCTGGTGACAGGCTTACTGGTGTTTAAATTTCTGCCCTTTACATGGTCCACTTTGAGGCAGTAATAAATTTTTCTCATTATTTATTTGTTCTTAAGGTAAGTACAGAGAAAAGGCTAACTAAAATCAAATAGAGCCTTAAGACATAACTTTTCTCAAGACCTGCAAATGTCATCATAAGTAAAAATTTTGTTTTTTTGACAATGCCACAGAAGTGGAAAGACTAATCCGTATAACTGCTATCTCAACAGAAACGAGGAATATGATTCCTGAATACTCAGGGTCTGATTTTTTCCAAATTGAAGGGGAGTGGTTTAAGCCATGGAGCCCAGTGTGTGAATTCAGGACCCTGTAAAAGTACTCATCAGGATGAGTGGGAAACAGTAACTCATTCATGTGGCAAGATGCAATGTGGAGTTTAGAAGGAAGGATGGGAACAAAAATTTTGTTCACCATAATTTACTTTATTCTGCCAGTAATAATGAACTACCAAAGACTTTTCCAAGTAGGGAAGGGGCAAGTTATGGTTCACATTGAGATAAATGATACTGTTTTATTATATACAGGATAGCAGAGGCTGATACTGAATGAAAGGAGGGATCTTAGACAGTGATTGTCAGAGTTGAAGTAAGAAATAACACAGGCACATGCAGAGCTTGTCAGTGAGGAATCAACATGAAGATGCAAAGATTTTTTGACTGAGAAAATGGTCACTTGAGAAAGATGGGAGTGGACTGAGGTTCAGGGATAAGTGGAAGTGTAGAAATAACATGATATGTTTGCTTTTAGCCTTTTTGCATCAGTTGTTCCTTAGGTACTTCCCCATGATGGTTCTAGGAAGTGGCAGAAATGTAGACCTTGTGTTTAAGGTGGAGGTCAGTGTGAGTCCTACACATACACAGCTGAGAAGCATCAACTTAAAATTTTGAACTGTATCTATAATATTAGAGACTGACTTGAAAACATGTTACAAAATAAAAAGTGAAGTCAATAATATTGTAATGTGATACAAAAATTGCCTAGACAATGCTAGTATAATGAGAGAAGAGAATTTACAGAATCCTGAAAGACTAGAGCACTGACTATCTCTCCTGCCCATCCAAGGAGGTATGAACTTTCTTCAAAGAAAGCAGAGCCTCACAGTTATTAATGTTATTAAATTTTTTTTGTTTGTTTGTTTGGTTGGTTGGTTGGTTTTTTTTTTTACAATTTTTGGCCGGGGCTGGGTTTGAACCTGCCACTTCTGGCATATGGGTCCAACGCCCTACCCTTTTGAGCCACAGGTGCTGCCCATTATTAATGTTTTTTAAACAGCACTGAATAGATGGGCATTCTAAGATCTACTTTAGTAGATAACGCCTGGGTAATACAGAGTATACAGAGTTGGCTCCAACATGATCAGAACTCCAGTTTGGCATAAACACCCGCAGGTGACTGCTGCCCTGGGCTAGGCCTTGGACTCCAAAGCATCTGCTTCTGTCTTGTCATATGTGTGATATGGATCTTATGGTATGTGCTTGTGGGGTGGTGTGTCCACATGCATATGCATTTATGTACAAATGTGTGCACGTGTGTGTTTGCATGTAGACATGTATGATTGCTCTCTTCCAAACTAAAATAATCTGAAATGATGCAAGGTAATTGATCTACTTCAAGTAATTTGATAAGGTAACTTGACAAGATCAAAAAAGCTAAAGTAATTTTGCAAGCTAACTATAGAAAATGATTCTAAAAGGAGGTATCTTTTATAGATTTTTTTTT
>NW_003852609.1:454096-491358 GCF_000181295.1 Otolemur garnettii | reverse complement strand
CTCAAAATCATAAGGGGGTACAAATGTATTTGTTACATGAATACCTTGTATAATCTTTCAGTCAGGGCTTTTGTTGTATCCATCATCAAAATAGTGTTCATTATACCCACAACTCCTCTCTCATTCCCTCTTCTTTGTTTTCATTGTCTTTTCGATCTCTTTGCACCCATGTGTACTCATCATTTGGCTCCTACTTATTAGTCAGAATATATGGTGCTTAGCTTTTCATACCTGAGATATCTCACTTCGGAGAATGATCTCCAGTCCCATCGAAGTTGCTGTAAAGGATATTATCTTCATTCCTTTTTGTAGCTGAGTCAGATTTTGTGGTATACATATACTACATTTTCTTTATGCACTCATGAATTGATGGGCTCTTAGACTAGTTCCATATCTTTACAGTTGTGAATTGTGCTGCAATAAACATTCAGGTGCAGGTGTCTTTTTGATAAAATGGCTTCATTCCCTTTGGGAAGCTATCCAGCAGTTGAACTGCTGAATTGTAGGTCTACATTATTTCCTTGAGGAATAGCCATACTGTTTTCCATAAAGGTCATACTACTTTGCAGTCCCAACAATTTGTAAGCATTCCTATCTCTCTACATTCAAGCCAACATCTATTGTTTTTTGACATTTTTATTAGTGGGCATTCTGATAGGGGTAAGATAGTATAGCATTATAGCATTAATTCGCATTTTCTTGCTGATTAGTGCTGGTGATCATTTTTTTCAGCCATTTGAAAAACATTTCCCTATCTTCTTTTGAAAAACTTCCGTTTATGTCTTTTGCCCACTTCTTGATGGGGTTCTTTCCTTTAAAAAAATTATTTAATTTTAATGAGTGTAATTTTTTTATTTTAAGATATTACAGGGGTACAAATGTTTTGATTATAAGCACTGCTTTTGTACAGTTTGAGTCAAAGTTATAAGTGTGCCCCTCACCCTGCTAGTGTACATTGTACCCACTAGGTCTGAATTTACACATCCCTTCCTACCCCCTCCCACCTGTTTGACTTCCGTTGAGTTTTACTATCAACTGTGTACATGGGTGTTAAGTATTTCCACTTTAATAGTAAGTACATGTGGTATTTCTTTTACCATTACTATAAAACTTCACTTAGAAGAATGGTCTTCTGCTCCAACTGAGTTGTTGCATAAAGGTATTAGTTCACCATTTTTTATGGCTGAGTAATGCTCCATGGTATTTATATATCGGTTTTTTTTTTTTTTTGGTGCTGATATGGTATCTTTTTAATTAAAAATGAGACAATCCTTTGTACCTTTAGAGGTTTCCTTTTAAACTGCATGCTCGTGCTATCTATTTAAATAATAATTTTAAAATGTATACATACATAGAGACAAGCCATAAAACTGCACCAACCGGATCCTAGATCCTCTTTCCCCAAGGGCAGCCTATTCTTGGTTCTTACCAGATATTATTAATCCAATGATATATTGAGGGGCATTTAGGTTGGTTCCACATCTTTGCAGTTGTGAATTGTGCTGCAGCAAATATTCAAGCACAAGTGTCTTTTTCAAAAAATGACTTCCTTTCCTTTGAGTAAATATACACTAGCAACAAAGCAAATAAAATACCTAGAAGTATATTTAACCAAGAAAGTACAGACGTTCACAGTGAGTACTACAAGTCACTGAGGAAAGAAATTACAGAAGATGTAAATGGATGGAAAAGTATATTATACTCATGGATCAGCAGGAAATATCTATTGAAACTATGTTTAAGATTTACTGTGCTGCTATATCATACAACTGAGTAAATTACGTCTAACTTAAACAAAATTATGATAAAATTTTTCAAGTAAATACCTTGATAAGCCAGATTTTTAGAGAAGATTCACATAACTATATTACCTTTTGTCTCACTTAATGATTTTCATGATAAAGTGTTGTATTTCATTTTTACCACCTTTAACTAAATAGCCAAACATTAATTTATATCTTCTTATTCTAGCTGGTTGCTCAAAATATTTATGGTCTAATTTTCCCAAATTCATCTGTTTTGACAGTAATATATAGAAAAGAAACTTCTGTTGTTTAGTGTTCTGGTAGCTTACACAATTAGCAGTTAATTCTAGCTGGTTGTTCAAAATATTGATGTTGTAATTTTCAGAAATTTCTCCCTTTTGCTATTAATATATAGAAAATAAACTGTTGCTGTTCAGTGTTCTGGTAGTTTATAAAATTAGCAGTTAATTTTAAGAAATATATTTTTATAATCACTATAAGTTGGAATTTTCCTTTATTTTTCAAGAAGAGATAAATTATAGAAATTACAGTTCTTTTTTTGGTATATCATTCCATTTACTTAAGTTTCATTTAGTTTTGAAATGCTGTGCAAGCAGGTCTTGCAAATCTTTTGTTAGATTTTTGTTAGATGATTTTGATGCTGTTAAAGTCATCTTTTTAAAAACACTTTCTAATTATTTCAAGTTAGCACACAGAAATGAATTGGTTTTTCGTGCTGACTTTTTATGTAGTATTTTTCTTATGCATTTGTTTTTTTAATTTAATTTTTAATTAAAACATAACTATATACATTTATAGGGTACAATGTGATGATTTGATATACGGTGTGGAATGCTTAAATTAAACTGATTAACGTAGCCATCACCTCACTTATATTTTGTAGTAAGACATTTATAATTTGCTCTTAGTTATTGTGAAATATACCCTTGCATTGTGCACATTAAGTGAGATCCCATCAAATGCCCTGCCTCCTCCCTCCAATCAGCCTCCCCTCTTCCTCTCCCCTTTTCTTCCTCTCCTCTCCCCCTTTCTGGACTATGTTTGTTTTACTATTTGTATGAGTGCGTAAGTGCTTATATATTGGTTTCATAATAGTATTGAGTACACAAATTATAGTTCTTAAATGCAAAATTCTGTGTGTGTGCATATACATGCTCTATTATACCTTATGAAGTCTTCATTTCTTATTTAATAAATCAAGTGTCAAGAATCATTTCCAAAGGCCTATGAGCACATGGTATATATAAGGCCATTATGGTAATATAAAAAGCTAGTGGATAAATATTTATAAAATTATCATTATTGCTCATTCCTCAAGCCATTCTAATCAATATGTCTGATGTAATGGATGAGAGTCTACTAATATTCATGTAAGGTTTAGAAAATCACATTATCTAAATCAGGTAAGTGATAGATTGAAGAGCACTATCTATAAATCTACCATGTCTTTCCTGAATTCTCTTTTACCTATTAACTTTAAATTTCCATGGTAATTATTAGTTTCTTTATCTATAAAATATAGAAAATAAGGCTCCTATTTCTAATGTACCTGCTATTATTATAAATATCACTGCATATATAAAACAACAAATTCTGATTTATCAACTGCTAGGCTAAAATAGAGTAAAATTTACTTCTGTTTTAGACAGAAATAAAGGTTAAGCCAATCTTAAAGTTTGAGCCAATCTGAATATTATGAATTAATAAATCTATATAGTGCAAAGATATGTTTATATAATTATAGTCTACTCTAAATAATGACTGTCTTAGTATTGCTGCATGGATAAGAGATTAAAGATTTAAAACATATCTAAAATATAATATCCTCCATCTGCTGCTTTTATTTCTGACAGTTTGTTTTTATCAGTGCTTTACCACGAGAGTGTTGAAGACACAGCAGGTCGGCTCGGTGCCTGTGGCTCAAGTGGCTAAGGCACCAGCCACATACACCTAAGGTGGCGGGTTCAAATCCAGCCCGGGCCCACCAAACAACAATGATGGCTGCAACTGAAAAAAAATAGCCAGGCATTGTGGCTGGCACCTGTCGTTCCAGCAACTTGGGAGGCAGAGGCGGGAGACTCACTTGAGTCCAGGAGTTGGAGGTTGCTGTGAGCTATGCCACAGCATTCTACCCAGGGGGACAGCTTGAGGCTCTGTCTCAAAAAAAAAAAAAAAAAGAAGAAGACACAACAGGTCAAAATTTCTTTGCCAAAGGTAAAAAAAAAAATAAAGATAATGATATACCACATGCATTATAAATGAGGAATTTAAATTTAATCATGCATATATTGAGCAATGGAAAAAGATTATCACTCAACCATAAAATGTTTTTTAAAATAAAGAAGTAGACTATAATTGTGAAAAATATTTAATATAGTTAAGGCTTAATTTCTAGCCATTTCCTCTGTTTTGGCTAATTCTCTTTTTACATATATATTACATTCATTATTTCCTATGGTGTAACAAATTACTTCAAAGTTTTTTGGCTTAAAAAAATACACATTTATTATCTCATTGTTTCTTTGCATAAGAAATGCAATGTGGAGGGGCCAGGTACAATGGCTCATGCATATAGTCCCAGCACATGGGAGGCCAAGGTGCGGAGACTGCCTGAGCTTACAGGTTCAAGACCAGCCTGAGCCAGAGTGAGACCTCATCTCTAAAAATAGCTGGGGGGGGGGTGCCTGTAGTTGCAGCTACTCGGGAGGCTGAGGAAAGAGAATTGCTTAAGCCCAAGAGTTTGAGGTTGCTGTGAGCTATAACTCCATGGCAAGTGAGTGAGACTCTGTCTCAAAAATAAATAAATAAATAATAAAGAAATAAATCCAGTGTGGCTTGGCTGGGTGCTACCACTGGCTCAATGTTTATCATGTGGTTTCAATCTTTTGATTAGAAATGTAGTCATTTCAAGTCTCAACTTGAGATGTAGAATACACTTATATGACAACAAAGTTGTCAGTATGACTGAAAAGATCTGACTCTAAGCTCACTTTATGGCCTCTCTACAGGATTCCTTGGCAGCTGGCTTCCTCCAGGATGAACAATCCCCACAAAAGATTCAGAAAAAGACCCACGTTGGAAGCTACAGTCTTTTTATGACCTAATTTTAAAGTGATAGCCTATGACTTTGTGTCATTTTGAGAGTGAATTAGTATGTCCAGCCCACAAAGGGAAAGGATTATAAAAGGTGTGGTTTCCAAGAAGCGAGGGTCATTGGAGACTATCAGAGAGGCTGCCTACCATGCCTGTTAGCTCTCTTTAGGGAATTTCTCATTTTGTTTAGTTTATTTGGGGCCATGACAGCCACTATAGAACTATAAATTCATCAAAATGGCTACAAGTTCTTGGATTCCTTTTTCAGAAGAGCACTCAACTGTTACTCTGTGCTTTCTCCATGTTCCTGGTTATTCCCCTCCCATTGTTCTCAGATGTGTCTACTCTTTATCAGACTCCTCAAGCCCCTGGTATCTCTCCTGCTTCTTCCCTCAGCAGACAGCTCTGCATTCCTTTCTCATGGAGAAAATAAAGTTCACAAAGCATTAATGATCCTGACTTCTTACCACATCCCTAACCCACAAAGATGTATTGAATCACATATTCTTCCTCACTTCTTTCTTTGCAAACCTCAGAGGAATATTTTATTTCTCTTTCTCTAACTCTAACTAGCCCATTTGGGTTAATGGCAGAAGCTTAGCTATGTTTTCCAGGATGAATTAGAGTTTCCAAACTTCCCTAATGAGGAAAACCACTTTGGGAGCGCTCTCCCCTGGAAATTCTTATTCAGTGAGTTGGGTTGGATTTGGAGCCAAGGATTTTACATTTCAGCCTTTAGAATCAAGGTGATTCTTCAGATAAATTTTGGAAATAGTAGGTAGTGTCAGTTAAGTAAGACCATAGTAATTTGGGGGGTTATATTTACTGACTGTCATAAGGAGCACAAAGTTATGTTCTAGAAGGGAACTAACACATAGTTTCTATGAGATGAAATAGTGCACTCCTTGGACAAAATAGCTAATGAGATGACAAACAGAAATATGAACACTTTTTGGTCATGAATAAGGTGTTAGAAATCTCTATACAAGCGTGAGTGACTGCAATTGCCTAAGTTTTTTTTGGAAAGTTTTTCACAATATTGAAAATCCTGACTAATAATTTCAGTAACTTGAACATGCTTTTAGTTTTGCTTGTGTTTTTTGGAGAGAAAATGAGAAAAGCATTGTGGGAGTAGGTTTTATTTTAAATATGAAAAATTATATTGGTCAGTGTATTAAGTGATTTTAATTGGACTATAATGGAAAATGGGAGTATTATTACATCATTTAGGAA
The DNA here is from genome assembly GCF_000181295.1 of Otolemur garnettii. Classification (NCBI taxonomy): domain Eukaryota; kingdom Metazoa; phylum Chordata; class Mammalia; order Primates; family Galagidae; genus Otolemur; species Otolemur garnettii. The sequence continues at coordinate 485,266 of NW_003852609.1, read as the reverse complement.
AGATATACCTGATGAAGGAAAGGCCTGTGACCTGACTTGACTCAAGCTGTCAAGATAACACATACATAATTTGTAGAAAAAGATAGCTTCATGACCTAATGAAGCTTGAAAGAAATTGACATGCTATTGAGTAACTAACTACGTGTCTGATTCTAGGATAAGAATTTTATAAACATTTTAATTTAAACCTCACAAGCACTCTGCTAGGGAAGTAAAATTAAATTTTCTAATAGATTAATAAATGAAGGCTCAAATATGCTAAATTACAGTGGGACAAAGTGATAGAGTAGGGAGGACGTTTGAGCTCTATTCCAACTTCAATTCATTTAACATCATAATATAGCCACATTTTAAATTAATGGATTGATGCTTTGGATACAATATCATTCTTAAAATAACATTTATAAAACACATAAATATATGTATGTATGTTTATGTAATAGGTGTATGTATCTGTATGTGTATAGAGAGAGAGAGAGAATGAGAAAGAGAATCTGTAAGCACTCCGCTAAAAATGCTAGTGTCTTTTACAACTTGAAAAAGTATGGCATCTTAAATTTCATGAAAAATAATTTAAATTATAGAACAAATTCAAAGACATCATTGAACAACTTTTATTTCTGACCATAGCCTTTTTGGAAAAAAAAAAAAAAAGAATTGAATAAATGGGATCTCTTTGAAAGCTTTGAACCAATATTCAAAAAAGATTTTTGCTTAGAATTTCCAAAATTAGTAAAATGTACCACAGAACTATCTCCAAATGTCAGGGAGGAAATTTCAGAAGGAGACAAAGTAGTGTTTGGTGTCAAATACATCTCAATACCAAGATGGCTAATTCTTCAGTGTTGTTGAGCCCCTGATAAGACAAAGAAACCACATCCCATCGTGCCTATCAGAAGTAACTTCTCTTCCACTTACAAAAATCTAGGTAAAGAGATTGAATATGAGCCCCTTCCTTTACAACTGGGCCTAGTACTGGCATCCTTTCCCTAAAGCCCCTCCTCCTCTAGCATCTGACATCACTTCCTTTTGTACAGCTGCTGGTTTTGGAAACTGAAATAACCACCTACAATCTGTGACTTCAACACTACTTCCTAAGGTATAATTCCCAGCAAACACTACTGATAAATCTTTGGCTTCTACACTAACAGCCAGCTCCTGAGACCCAGGAGAGTTCTGAAGCCCCAATCAACTGAGAGTACCTTATTTAAAAACACTTTAAAAGCCAAAATGTGCTCTAGACCTGTAGAGGCTTTTGGCAGTGCCTTTTCTCGTGAAAGGTTTTTATAGATCCCATTAGAGTGTGCCTGAAGAACTTGAATAATGTGGGGAGACTGAAAATGACATTTTTCCAGATGCGTACATAGCCATAGAAGAAAATATTTAGTAGTGAATATTTACCTTGGAAAATATTGCTATTTTAAGGAGCAATAACATTCCTCCTTTCATTTCAATGTGATCAATCAGATGAGAATAAAATGAAGGAGGAATCTTCAATTGAGACAGGGATCATAGTGGGACTAGACTTTGATGAAATTAAAAAAGTTATAAAAAAGTAATTCCATTTCAGGTATGGATTTTCATTTCATTCTTTTATAGTCATGCTCCATGTGAACAATGAAATCTAGATACATACTAATTAGTAATTAATATTCATCTATTTACATAACAGTCCTTAACATAATGGTGATTAACTTTACATATTTATAGTATCATGAATAACTGGTTAGAGAAATGAATCCTTTTCAATAGAATTACATTATGTTCCATAAGAGACTTTGTGCCCTGAAAATATAATGTTTTTAACCTCTATTTTTCATAGAAGCTGTAAAAATTTGTTCATGTACCTGGCAACTACTTACTTCAGTAAAGTAACTAGTGGACACAGGCACCAACACTTAAGGTCCCATCCCCTCTTGGCTATGCAAAAATATAACTCTAACAACCTTTGCCTCTTCTGTGTCATTTTTTTTTTTAATTTCTACTGAATGTTTCCCATCAACTCACAAACATGCTGGTATCTTAATGTAAGCGTTCCCTTGATGGTACTGTCCTGTTTAATTCTGAGCTGTGGCCTTTGACCCCATTGATCATTGCCTGATTTTTGGCCATCGGATCATGCCATGTTCTATAGTTTGTCAACATTTACTTCACAGACAGGTCCTTTTTAGTCTTCATTTTTGGTTACTTATAATCTCTCTGGAGTTTAAATGAGGAAATTCTAGGGTTCTGTCCTAAGATATTTTCTGTTTCTTACTTCACTTATGTATTTGGTGATCTCATCTAGTCTCATGGCCTTAATTCTACCTCTATGTCAACAGTTTCCAAATTTACATCTCAGCACTCTTCCCTGAACCCTAGACTAATAAATTTGACTGAGAACTTTGCAGCCCCATTTGGAGATAAATATCTCAAACAAGGCTAAAATGAAATTCCAGATATTCTCCATGAAAGTTGCTCCCCCTACCCATTTTTCTCTATCTCAGTAATTGTGCGACTCCATATTTCTGTGTACTCAAGCAAAACATAGTGAACTAATTAATCCTTGCCTCTCCTCTTCTCCCAGGCTGCACTCATTTGATGACCAGATTTTGACTTTTAAAATATAGTCAGTAGTGATGAATTTTTCAACCCTTTCTCTGCTACTATCCTTGTCTAAGCCTCCCTCATTTGCCACCTGTATTATTACCTCCAAATTTTGTTTATAACTCTTCAGTACATTATCGACATCAAAGTCTCTTAAAATGTCAGATCATGAATCTCTCTGCCTAAAAACCACCAGAGTTCTCTGTCTCAGAGTATAAACCCAAATCCACACAATGTCCACAGAGGAAATCTCCTGTTCATTCTGAAATCATGAATGATTCGTCCCTTCACATTGTGTGGCTAGTGTCCTGACTGTTTCCTGATCAGTTAAGCCCAATATCACTTCTTCTTCAATGTTTTCTCAGTTTGACACAATTTCCTCCCCAAAGATCCTCATGTCCTGCTCTCTTACTTTCCTCATCGAATAAACAATATTTTAACAAGGTCTTTCTTGACCACTATTTAGTATTGTACCCCTTCATAATTTCCTATTACTATGTGTTGCTTTAATTTTCTCTGTAACACCCATCATCTTCTGACATTGTGTGATGTACTTATTGGCTTCATGTCTTCGCTTTCTTACTGTGCTTTGGTGTAAACTCCTTGAGAGGAGGGATGTGTATCCATTAGGTTCATTGCTATTTCCCCAGTTTTTGGTTTAGGGATAGGTGCCAATATATATATACACATACATGCACAGAGATGTGTGTACATACACACACATATGACAGAGAGAGGGAGACAACAAGCTTAAAATCTAGTGGTCAAAATAAAGTTAACTACTTAAGGATGAAAATAGAAATAGCAGAAAACTGTTGGAATGATGACAATGAAGTTCAAAAGAAGGTGATTTATGGGGCTAGAAGCCTTGGGGGAGTTCTAGGCATTCAATCATATTCCTGATACAAAGGAAAATTGGGCATTTGATTAATGAGCTCTGAGAACCTGAATCTTCTACTATGCATTTCAGGAAAAAATATCTATTTTCTCCTCTCTCAGATCACTCCGTCAAACTTTTCTGTTGCTGGTTACAAGCTGTCTATTCTGCTTGAATAGTAATTCATCCATCTTTAGCAGTGGGAGAAATGAGTCCATTTTCCTTTTTCAGGCTCAAACTCTAACTCTACATTTTCTTTGCATTTACTAGATAATAAGCTCCATAAGGGTAGATACTAGATTTTTTTTGCAAACTAGAATTCATCTCTGCTTTCCCAGGGCTCAGCACATAATAAGCATACACATTACACAAGTATTTGCTGAGTAAGTGAATCAATCTTCCCTGACCTCCACATTACTACCATTCTGTCATTTTTTATTTCATATTATACTTCTTACACACAGTATTTCTACCTGATGTTCTATCATTATATTTGTCTGTATCCACAATAACTGCTATTTTACTTTTGAGGGGTATTATTGACAATTTAAAATTGTATATATTTAGGTATACAGACTGATGATTTGATATAGGTAAGCATTATGAAATGATTACAACAACCAAGCTAATTAACATACCTAATGACTTTTCTTTATTGTGTATGTTGAGAACATTTAAGATCTATTATCAGAAAATTTCAAGTACACAGTATGTTATTAATTAACAGTAGTTGCCAGGCTGTACATTAGATTCCTATAACTTATTCATCTTGTAACTGAAAGTTTGTACCCTTTGGCCTACATCTCCACATTTCTTCACTCCTCAGCCTCTGGTAATCTCCATCCTACCCTGTGTTTCTTTCTTTTTTTATTGAATGGTAACTATGTACATTAATGCACTTCTGGGGTACAGTGTGAGGTTTTCACACACAATCCAAAACCCTTCCATCAAACTGGTCTGTGTTTCTTTAAGTACAAATATTTTAGATTCCATATCTGAAGGATTTCATTCAGTATTTGCCTTTCTGTATCTGGCTCATTTTATTTAGCACAATGTTCTCTGGGTTCATTTTTATTACAAATGACAAAACTTTCTTCTTATTTAAGGTTAAATAATATTACATTGTGCATACACATATATACGAGAATATATTCACAAATTTTCCATATTTATTTATCAGTGGGCACTTACGTTGTTTCCATATCTTGGCTTTTGTGAATAATGCCCCCAGGGAACTTTGGAGTGCAGTATAGTATCTGAACATATGGATTTTATTCTGTTTGGATCTATAGCCTTCAAACTATTTTCCATAATTGCTGAACCAGTTAATATTCTTGAAACAGTATACAAAGATTCCCTTTTCTTTACATCCTCACAACATGTGTTATCTTTTGAGTTTTTTCATAATAGCCAACCTAACAGTTGTGAGACAATATCTCATCACAGTTTTGGTTTGCATTTTCCTGATGAGTACTAATGTCAGAGGCCTTTTAATACACCTGTTGGCCATTTGTATGTCTTCTCAGGAAAAATGTCTGTTTAACCCCTTATGCCACTTTTTAATTGGCTTATTTATTTTCTTGCTGTTGTGTTGTAGGAGTTTCTTATCTATTTTTATATTAAGCCATGATTTTATATATATAAACAAAATAAAAAACTTGTTTTTATTATGTGTGGTTTCTCTTCATTTTGTATTCTCCTTTGGTATGAAGAAAACTTTTTACTTGACACATAGTCCTATGCCTACTTTTGCTTTTATCACTTGTGTTTTCATGTTATATCCATGTAATTATTATGAAGACCAGTGTCAAGGAGTCTTTCCCACACATTTTCTCTTAGGAGTTTTGTGATTTCAGCTATTATGCTTAAATCTTCAAGCCATTATCGGTTAATGTTCAAATATGGTGTAAGACAAGGGTCCATTTGGTGGTGCCTGTGGCTCAAAGGAGTAGGGTGCCGGCCCTATATGTTGAAGTAGTGGACTCAAACCTGGCCCTGGCCAAAAAACTGCAAAATAAATAAATAAATAACAGTAAGGGTCCATTTTCATGTTTTTGCATATCGATATCTAATTTTCCCAACACTATTTGTTAAAGAGACTATCTTTTCCCCATTGTATATTCTTGGTGCTTTTGTCAAAATTGGTTGACCATATCTGTGGGTTCACTTCCAAGCTACCTAATCTGATTCATGTTGTTCTTCTTACCTTTCCTTTCCTAAGAATGTGTCATTACTTAGTACTCAATCAGTAAACATTTAAACTACACCTTATAACAGCTATGATTGCCATAACAAATCTATACAAAATCTCAGGGGCACACAACAGTAAGTATTTAGGTTGCTCATGCTTTTGCAATTTTGTAAGTTTTCAGCTAATCCAGTCCGGGCTCTGCTGGGATGCTATAACCTACAAGTTGACTTGAGAAATACTGCACATGTCTCTTATCCTCCTTGGCTCAATGGGTTAGCATGGCCATGATCTCATGGTAATGACAGATGGCAAGAAAGCAAGCTGAAGCACGCAATGCCTTTAATAGCCTGCACTTACCAGGAAAACTGCCATTTTTACCCATTCTCTGTTGGTTCCGCATCTAGGCTGGCAGTCTCGGTTTGAGGAAATACACTCTATCACCGATAGAGAGAACTGCTAAGTCACATGATGAAAGAAAACAGAGCAGGGTGAGAAATAGGGGCAATAATGTAATCAATCTTTACTTTATTACTTTATTAGTAAAACATGCATTGGTTCAAATGTACAAATAAATAAAACCAAAGTGTTCCAATGAAGTGACAGAATTTCACAAAATAATCATTCATTCCACTAATATTTTAAGAGTATCAACCATGTACCAACCCTTAATCTTGCTCCTGGGGATAAAAAAACAAAAATAAACAACAACAACAAGGAAAAAAAAAACAGTAAAAGCCACAACCACATTTGGAAATAAGAAAGTAGTGACCAATTTTACAAAAAACAGTTATGTGAGTTGGCTTAGTTCACACACATATTAAATAGAGCCTAGAATTGAACATAGGCTGGTCTGTCTTAAAAATAAACTCTAATACTACCATCCTAATTTACATGTAATCCTGACAGGTTTAGAATACCACTTAGAGTTCATATTTTAAATGCAAAGAGATGACAGAATTCAATATCTATGTTAATATCATCAGATAAAAGATGGCAACTTGCTCAGTTACCCAACTATTGCAGGCCAGGCTCCTGGCCTTGTGGGTGGAAGATATGCTGCTATTAGCTAAAATGACCCCTGAAACTCTCCTCCATTTCAGAGAATGAGATCATACACATTATTTGAAAGCAATGGTATTTTAGATTCCTTAGGAAAAGTCTTTGAAAAGAGACATCGTAGGGATATGAGAACACACCTTGGAACTTTATTAGTAAAACATTACCTTGGTTGCTGTTGTTGGTGTTACCCAGTGCATTTTCACATTGCCTTCCCCCAACAAGCTGTTCTTCATAGGAACATATTGATTTAATCGACTCTTACAGCTGTAGCTGGGAAGTGCCCTGAATAACAATAAGGTTTTTTTATATGGGATATGACTTAATTTAGAGAATAACTGCTGATGCAATATGGCAGATTCATTAAACTGCCTGGCTGATTAATGTACTACCATTTGGAAAAGCTAGACTGGAGACTAAATAGCTTTTCACATTGGTTGTCAGACATTCTTTTACATATCTTGTTATACATTATGACAGATGTATGAGAAACAACTTTAGGTAATCAGATGATAAGGCCAAAAGTTTGAATCTGTGGGGGTGGGAGTCAATCACCTACATACACAGGTGCTGCTTTTTTAAGTACAATTCTGTATAAAATGTGATTCGCTCCCTCCTTGGTAACAGTGACAGTGGAATACAAATCTTTCATTATAAAGCAGCTGCTTCCCCTGTTTTCTCAATTTGCAGCAAATAGAGAGCTCCCTAAGTTCAAGTGGGAACCTGTTCTTCCTATAATCTGTGCCAGCAAAGTTATTATTTATCAGAAAGTCACAGGAACAGAGCCTTAATTGAAGAATTTGTATGGCTTCTGGTGCTTGTTCCAGAAACATCCATGTCCCTGAAACTTCCTGGCCATTAATAACAGACATGGGTTATACAGTTTATTGCTTGGCTCCAAATGTCAGGGAGTCGTGTTAATCAGCAGCAGCCAGCTCTGCTCTAACTGACCCAATTAAGATTAACAGTGGAGGGAAAATTTCTTGCCTCAAAAAACAGTCATGCAAACTGGACTCAGTTGGCAAGGTATCCGGAGTTCAGTCCACCAATGGGGAGCCACAGTTACAGACTTGAGGGTTTTTAATTTTAGATCATTTTCAGTGGGAGTTCTACAACTACATTTATGATTTTTTAAATGTTCTAATTTGATATAGAAGTGATTATCCTCTAATTGCTTCTCTGCTTGGTGAAGTCCTATCCTCCTGTAGAAAAATGTGTGGTCTTATTCAGAATTCTGCTCTTATTCCTCTTTCTTTTTTCTTTTAAAGTAAAGGTCAGAACATGCCCAAAATAAAAGAAAATTATCTGTACTTTTCACTTCCTAAATGCCAGTTCAAAACAAGAAAATAAACACATTATGAACATAATTTATGTTAGAATGGTACCTGTGGTTGGGAGAACAAGAACTAATGACCCCATTTTCCCAAGGCAGCCCACCTGTGACATCACTGTCCCATTTACAGGATGTCAATGCATTTCATCTCACGTTCCTGTTGAGTTGATTAGAAAAAGTGGCCTAGTGAAGATAAGACAGAGTTGCTTCACTGAAACGTGCCATATACAAAGCTTCACCATGGTTTAGATCTACTGTAACCAGCATGTAGTAGACAGAGTAGACAAAGACCAAGGAGACAACTGAGAGAGGTTTAATCTAGACTCTAAATCTAAACTCTGGATCCTTGAGTGGGGCCTTCTGACTGAATACAAATTTTACAGAACAAATCCCTTTTGATAAGTTTGGATTCAGTCATGGGGCTATAGTTGGGGATCTGAATGATCATGTGTGGCCTTGAAGCTGTGGGTTTCCCATCTGATGAAGAGGTTTGGGGAGGAGACCTGGCAGGAAGTCTCCTCAATTATGGACAAAAAACAGTAGGTGTAGACTTAGTGAATGGAAAACCCCGTCAGAGGTTCCCAATAAGTTTGGGGTCAATCTAGTCTAAAGGCTGGAAAACATTTTATGTTAATTATTTATGGACAGTAAATAATTTAGACTTCACAGGTCATGTGGTCTCTTTTGCAAGCACCATATTGAGCTCTGCCATGTAGCATGAAAACAGCCATATTGACACATAAATGAATGAGTGTGGCTATTCTCCAATAGAACATTAGATCTTGCCAAAGATAAACCAGAGTAGGCAGAAAGAACATAGGCTGGGGTTATGAGTATTAGGTCAGCTGACTTGATCTGTCATGTAATTTCAGAACAGAATCAGTGATAGAACAGATAAGCAGAGTAACTTGGGTAGTAGCTGGCAGTTTCTTAAAGGTCTCCTGCTCTGACAAGAAAATGGTCCTCTGATCTACTTGAAACTTGATATACAAATAGGGGCCATCTCATGTAGTTCAGAGACAATTATAGTTATAGCAACCCAGAAAATTAGATGAAGGACAGAACTAAGATGTGACAAAATGTTTTACAAGCAACAGAATAGGGAAACTATGGACTTGGCCTGAGCAAAATCAAACAGCACACATTCAAATACTAGTTATATTATTGGAGAAATTGTTTATTGTCTTTGGGCTGCAACTAATCTCATAGTCCAATCATTGATGTAAAGGGAATAAGAATATTCAACTTAAAAAGTTCTATAATGCAAGGATGAGTTCCAACATGTAAAGTACTCATTAAATCTAGTATACCTCTCCCTTAGTACCCTAGTGAAGTATAAAGGCCATTGCAATAACAATAACTATTTTTTGTGAAATCAAGTTTTATTGCCCTTAAAGATATCTTGTCGTGTTCTATTTAATTTTGAAAATCTGCTATGTCTGATGAAATCATCTTCTAAAAGAGTTCACTTAAGAAAAGGATGATTAAAAAGAGTCATTGGTTATAGTTTCAGTGCAAATCCATTTAGATGTAGATTCAGAGCAAATGCCAAATCCTGTTTTGACTAGGACATGACCACTATGACATTGTGTGCAGTGCAGTTTCTCCCCTTGCTTCCTTCTCTTTTTATTCTTTTTCCTCCATTTCTTTTCACTCAATAATAGGAAAGGAACGAGTAGGGAAGTTTATAAGGCAAATGCAAGTGTTTTGTTTTAGAAATTAATACGGGGAACAATCCATAGTCATGGGTTGGGAAAAACTTACAGAAATGCTGTTTTGACAGTTGCAAAACTAATGGAAGGACTAAGATCTGTATGATAGTAAAGGTAGTACTTCAGGATATATGCTCTACTCACACTTTGTGCGTAGTACTGTACTGAAATTTATTTTAAATTTATTATCATCTATTTGGTCATAGCAACTTTTTAGTTATTAGTATTTTTTTTGAGACTGAATCTCACTCTGTGGCCCTAGGTAGGGTGCCATGGCATTGTAGCTCACAGGAACCTCAGACTCCTGGGCTTAAACGATCCTCTTGCCTCAGCCTACCTGGGACTACAGGTGCCCACTACCACTCACAGCTACTTTATCTATTTTTAGTAGAGACAGAGTCTCACTCTTACTTAGGCTGGCTTCAAACTCCTGAGCTCCAGAAATCCTGCTGTCTCAGCCTCCCAAAGTGGTAGGATTACAGATGTGAACTACCATGTGCAGCTAGGTCTTAGCAACTATTAATAAAATCTCAAATAGAGGAATGATAATAGCAATAGCAGATGAAATTAATAATTATTCACTGTGTATAAGGCATTATATTCAGGACTACATATATTAATTAACTTAATGCTCAAAGCAAATCTAAGAGGTAGGCATAATTCTAATTTCCATTTCATAGATGGAGAAAACTGACATAAAAATGAGTAAAGCAATTTGATCAAAGTGACACATTAAATAGCAGAGCCAGGTCTTTCCCCCAAAGAAGCTGGCTCTAGAGCCTAAGCCCTATGCACACAATGATGCCTCACACCTTCAAGAAGTCAGTTCCAGTACCAGGGTGACCACATTGTCCAAGTTGGACTAGGACTTTTTGTTTGTTTTCTTTCTTTTCTTTCTTTTCTTTCTTTTTGTTTGTTTTCTTACTGGAAGTATCACATCATGGAAATCCCCATGGACCCAAGCAAACCTGGATAGTCAATGACCCTGACAAATCTCACATCATAAAGTTTGGCTTGGAGAAGAAAGCAAAAGGCCTAAACTGTCAAAATAACTATTCAAAAAATCCACCTGCTAATGCTTAGGCTTTGTAATGAAAACAGAATTGTCCACATCCTCACAAAATGTACTTCACCTTAGTTTAGATCCAATGATAACAGATTTACTTGATTGGTTTCCTAACTAAGGAAGAAGGAGCTGAAGAAAGCAAGAGGTGAAACTGACAGAGAAATGAGGAACTGAAAACTATAAGGACAAAGCCTGAGGGCATTCAATGACACTTAACAACATTTAATTGTACATTAGTTAATGCACTGTATTTGTCAGTGACAGAAAATTGACTTGCCTTAAACCATCTCCAGCAATGGGAGAAATTTATCAGACATCCTTGTGAGAAGGGCGTGGACGCCATTAGATCGTGCCTCCTCTGATCACTGTTCCCCTGTGTTACAGTTTTATTCTTCTCTTGGGCTACCTCTCTCTTCATGGCTGAAAATGGGAAACCCACACATCCTAAGTTTTATGTCCAGCCAAGGGAGGAAAGTTGATTATTTTAGCTTAAATTTGAAAATACCATGAAAAGAACTTATATGCCTAGATTGGATCATGGAACTTTGGAACTAATAATGTATCTGGAACTAATAATGTATCTGTGGACTAATAATGTATCTCTGGAACTAATAATGTATCTGTGACCAGAGTTGGGGCCATATAAAAACATGGCAGACTTTAAGTAGCTACATTGCCCTGGTGGGGAAAGGCCTGACCAGGAGACTCTCCTGCATTCTCTGCTGTACTACTTAGATGCATTCTGCCACTTCCAGTCTCAACCGACTTCCAACACATATGCTGTCTTCCTGTATGTAAATTTTCAAAATGTCACCCCTTAATGAATTTTAAATACCCCTCATGTAACCACAAAAGCTCCTCCTCCCCCAGCAATTAGAAAAATTAAACACTAGTCCAGCTAGCTATGAATTTTGTAGAGTTGTTATTTAAAAATAATGCACCCACAAATAGGTTAGGATGGTGTGGGGTATCAGAGAGTTATTTTTCTTTAAGTTCAGTCTTTCTGGTGATATCATAGCTAAAGCCAGGGCCTTTTCAAATTAGTCTGCATCATGCTATGATCATATCTCATGTAATCCCTCAGTCAGTACTAAGAAATGTAATAAGCCAAGACACCAAATACCTGTGTAATAGTTGAGAAAAAATAGGACAAATTACCAAGTAGAAATTAAGGAAGGTAGTTAACAATAGGATCAATGTAACCTGGACCATTAGAACATGAGCTGTATAAGGGAATGGCTTTTTGTTTGGTTTTATTGACTGGCATATGCCTAGTGACAAATGCATAGTAGTCAATCAAAATATAATTGTTGAATAAATGGGCATCTTTTCCTTGTTTCCTTACCTGGAAGTATAGTGTGTTATTTGGTTGACAGTATAGGGTTGCTTGAGAGTGTTAGTTGTTCTGGGTATTGTCTTGAGACAAAAAAAGTCTATATTGAGTTTATTATGTTACTGAGTGATAGATGACTTTCAGGTGATTGCAAACAGAACAGTTATTATTCAAAACTTGAATATACATATTCAGCCTTCCATTGTTTTTGTCTACATTTCATAATTAAAATATTCAGATCCTGAGAATAGCACCATGAAGTAAAAATTTAAGCAAAGAACTCTCTAGGTTACCAGGTTTATGTAGCTAAGGTTTCCTTGTGTACTCTTACATTTGTTAGTTCTAAAATTCAGGTATTTTGGCAGAATTCAGAGAATTGGGAAAGAAGCTCAGATTTACAATAATGCAGAACAAATGTCATAATGTTTCTTGTTAGGTAACAAGTATAAACACAGACACACACACACACACACACACACACATTTTTGCCATAGTCTCACAGTCTCACTTTGTCACCCATGGTAGAGTGCAGTGGTGTCATAGCTCACAGCACCCTCAAACTCTTGGTCTCAAGCAATCTGCTTCCCTCAGCCTCCCAAGTAGCTGGGACTACAGGTACCCACCACCATGCCCAGCTATTTTTTCTGTTTTTAGTAGAGACAGGGCCTTGCTCTTGCTCAGGCTGGTCTCAAATTCCTGAGCTCAAGCAACCCACTGGCCTCTGCTTCACAAATGCTAAGATTATAGGCACGAGCAACCACACCTGTTGTGGGTTTACTTAATATCTTGAGGATAGAACATCATATTTTTTATATCTCCTATAACAGAAATATAAATAAAGCTATGTTACTTACAGATAAAGAAAGCTCTGTAAGTTAGTGAGTTGGCATGACCTGTATTACTTTACATTGAGAAGTCACACTTTCACCCCTCTCTATTAGGGTGGTTTCAATGAGGCTAACTTTTCCTTCTGACTTCAATGCAGGGCATGTGGCCCTGGCCCCACCCAATACAGCAGTTTATACTTCAGCCATAATTCATGATTCAAGATGGATCAGTCTCTCTAGTTGAGTCCATTTTTTTTTTTCTAGATTTATGAGAAAAATAAGACTCTTTGTCTCTGGAAATACTAATAAATTGAGTGCTTCCAGGGGTCTTGTTTATAAACAGGAAGGAAAATCATTCCTGAGACTGAAGACCATCCAAGGATGAAGATAGAGGCCTGATAATATGTTCTGAGCTCTTGAATAACAGCATTTCTTAAATCAAATCTTCCCTGGAGTTTTTAGTTTTATAAGCTTCCAAATTTCATTTTGACTTAAATTAGATGCAGTTGGGTGGAACTTGTGTTGTTTCAAACAAAATGTTCTGACAGAGTTTATAGCAATTTGAGATAAAAATATGTAATAAAATATTTATAAAGGTTTCTGAATACTTCACCAAAGAGTTATATTGAAATATTGTTGGTGTGAGAACTTTGAAATGTAAACATCTGTAAGGATAAAATATTACATAAGCTAATATACTAAAGCATAAGTTATAGAGATAGAATCATGTATTCTAAGAGTTATAATTTTCAGAAACAGATTCACCTAAGAATAATAGCTTTAAACTAGCTATAGATGTCCAGCAATATTATCAAATCAATGTGTAACCTAATTGGTTTCTTGAACTCATGTATAGTATTTATTTATGTAATATTATTAAAATTAACTCTGAGTTAAGATTTTCAGAATCAATAAATACAATTTCCTGGTGACCTTCAAATGATAACATTTAAAGGACAGTTTCTTTAAGAATAAGAAAATTTTCTTATTATTTGAAGTATGAAAACTGAATACATATTGGGCCTAGCAATAATTTTAGCATAGTGATACCAGATTTCAGGTTCTTGGTCTCAGTGATTTGAAGAATGCATCCACGGACCACAGGATCAGCAGTAAGTCAGGATTTATTCAAAGAAACAAAAATTACAACAACTACAAAGAACCAAACCTCCTTGCAGAGAGAACCCAGGAGGAAAACAAGTTCTCCTGCTCCCTCTTTGAGGTCTGTCCTTCGGCTCTTTGCTCAGGGGTTTATATATTGGCAGGAGGGTTGTTTTGCTGGAATTTTAGGGCATGGGTCCTCATCAGTTACAGTCAGTTGTTCAATGAGCTTTCAGGCCTTGGAAACTGACATGAAATTGACCAGCCAGAAGTCCACATGGAGGAGATAGCAAGGTGCCAGTGTCTCCCCACACATGTCTGGCCAGATATCAAGGTGGTTCCTCCATCCACAGCAACATCAACAGGTCCAGGGTTAAGGTGGCAGGTCGTGGTGCTACCTTATCCTGCATCATTCCTCCCTCTCTGAGTAGAAACTCTAACTGCTGTTAGGGAGAAAGGGTGAAGACTCGATCTAACTGCTTCCTGCTGAACTGGGTGAAGATAGAAGGGGCAGTTAGGGTTTCTCCAGAGGGAATAATGATCCAGGGATTCATGATAGAATCAGGTGTTGGACTGGAACCATCGTTATTGTGTGTAGCTTGATGAGATTTCTGGAAAATATAAATCTGATTAGTATAATCAGTAAAAGGCAAAGGTAAGACAGTGTCAGGTTACAAGCACTAATTCAGTGACACTAAAAGAAAACTATATTAACATTTCTTGCTAAGTGTACACAGGTGTAGGTGGACTGTGGTTGGCTCTCTTCATAGTCTGCTTCCATAGAAGGTGGAAGGTTCCAGGATTTTACTCATGACTAATGTATCCAGGAATCCACTCCCATAACTTTAGCATCTATAGAAGAAGATAAGATAACAGAAAAAGGACCTTCCCAAGTTGGGGTTAGGGAAGGTGAATTAGAGGGAAGAGTTTTGATCATGACTATATCTCCAGGAATAAAAGCTGGTTTAGTATTGAATATGAAAATGTAATGGGGAACCAATGGACACAAATGGTTGTCCCCACCTCTGTCTGTTCCTCCACAGTAGGGGAGCAGGACTTGCAGACATGATTAGGAAGGCATGAGAGAATAGTCAGTTACTTCAATTGCAGCTTAAAGGTTGAGAGAAAAACCTGGTAATTGGCTTTCTGGACACTCCTGTAAAGATCAGGGTTAGAGAGGAGTACAGAAAAGGTTGCTCTAGTGTACACTATGAGACAAACTTGGGGCTCCCGAGGGATGATGACACAAGCTAGAGCCATGAGAACCTGCCCCAGGAACCCTCAGTCCAGTTTAGGTGTGGATGGGATCACTGTCCCAGGAGGCCTTCACATCTGGAGACAGGCCACTCTCCAGTGATCACCCTCACTTCTGGACAGGGGCCAGGTGGCTTGCCCAGCCAGTGGTGCTTCTGCGGTCAGTCTCTTCTGAAGTGGCAAGTCTGACCACATTGGAAGCACTTGTTTTTAGTTCCTCCGGCTAACCTCTGCCCCTGAAAGGTGCTCGTTTGTCGGAGTGCCATTATTAGAGCTGTCATTCTTTTTTTATCCTTTCTCTCTTTTTCTTCCTCTTTCTCCTGATCTCAGTTATAAAAGAGCGTAGTGGCCATTTTAAGAAGATTATCCAGGTTATGGCCTAGAGCCAATTTCTGGAGTTTTCTTTGAATGTCTGGAACCGCTTGAGTAATAAATCTGTCTTTTAAAATAATTTGACCCTGTATGGAGTTGGGTGTCAATTGGGTGTGTTTTCTTATTGCTTCCCTCAGCCTCTCAAGAAAGGCTGAGGGATTCTCATTTTGCTCTTGACAAATAGTAGACAACTTGGAATAAATCACAGGCTTTTTCTTGGACCAACGTAAACCTTCTAGGATACATGTTAGAAAATGTTTATGCCACCAGTCACCTTCCCTTTCAGCATCCCATTCAGGATCCTGAAAAGAAACTGCCTGTCTTCCCATGGGGTATGTGTTCCTTTCCCCAAGAGACATACTGCCATCAGTATTGGACATGAACCATAAATCACCCCACTTCCTAGCTTCATCCAGGACTTCATTCTTTTCATTAAATGTTAACATTTGATCCAGAAGTAACATGATATCTCTCCAAGAGAGGTCAGAGCTTTGTCCTAACCCTTGGAGAACATCTATGTACTTAGTGGGTCATCAGAAAATTTTCCTAAATAAACTTTAATTTGCTTTAAATCTGCTAGAGAAAACGGAGTGTATACTCACATATTTCCTCTTTCACCACTCACAGCCTCAACCAAGGGACACAAAGAAGGACACAACCAAGGATATGTTTGCCTTCTGGGGGTCCCAGTAGGACCAGAAAAAGCTCTTGGGACAGCCTCTCTCCTGGGGTTTTCTGAACACATGGAGGAGGGTGTGGGAGAAGTAGATGGTGGGTTTGCTCTAGGTAATAATGATGTCTACCTCAAGAATTCCTGACAGGTCTTACACAGTGAGAGTGGGGGATTGTTCCTGAGGGAAAAGAACACTTGCACATAGGGCACCTCAGACCACTTTTCTTCCTGTTTACAAAAAGCATCTAACTGGAAAATGGTGTTATAATTAAGAGTACCCTCTGAGGGCCATTGTTCACCAGTGGAGAGTTGATACTGAGGCCAGGCCTGGGTGCAGAAGAACATCATACATTCCTTTTTCTGTGCCTGGGGATCAAACATGTCCCAGTACTCCAGAATATAGCCCAGCGGGGTGTTCTCTTGACAAGAGAATATGTTCCCCTGCTGTGAGAAAAAACAAATGCCCAGCGTCTTAATCAATCCCACTCCCTATTCCTGAATCGGCCAGAGCATCCTCTAACCAACCCAAGAAACCATCCGACCAAACAAAAGGAAGCGTCCCTCCAATGTTCAGGGAAGAAGCCCTGAAGAGAGTGGCCTTCTCAGCCCCTGTGCTTGTCTGGAATTAGCCACTCTTACCAGTGTAGCACTTAGTGCCCGCTGGTTCTCCTGTGCTTATATCATGCCGGCAGCACAGCTCCAAGAAATCAGGTATCAGGGAGCCTTGGTCCCACCTGATGCATGTATTCTGCCCCTTTCTGACCCTTCCCCTCACTAGCCTCAGCGTATCAATCAAAGTGGGGATAAGCCCCATCCTGGAGAAAATGACTGTGTGATGTTTGCACATTTAATGCTATAGAATCTGTGCAAGCTTTTTATAAAGTCCCCATAACAAAAAGTAAAGTAGCCTTTTTGGCATGAGTAGGTCTTGGTGTTAACGCTATGTTTTCTAACTTCCCTTTCTTTCTCAAAGATTAGCAGGGCAACAATAACTAAATTTAGTCACAAATCAGGGTTGAGTTGAGAGACCCTTTGAGACTTTTTGTATTACAACTAGTTGCACTTAGCCAAAGTCCTAGACAAATCTAGAATTCTCCCAAACTTCCCCACACCAGAAGAAATCAAATACCCAGAATCAGGAGTGGTAGCCAAGGTTCATGGCCATTCCCACCCTGGGGTGTCATCCTGGGCCTCCCTTCACAGGCCTCTGGTTTCCCAGACAAACTGTGGAGGGGAGTCACTTTGCCCCTCATTTGGGGCTGACTTCTCTTTAACAAGGTCAGCCTTTGTGTTTTTAGGAACATAAAAACATCAATGAAAAGTAATAACTCTCAGCCCACCTACACCATTTGAAGCTCCCTTAAAATGTCTAATACACACTTCTAAAAAACCAGAATACTCCTACAAAATTAACTAAATATATAAATATTTAAATATATACCTACTTTCAAATGAAGTATATGTACAGTCAAGGAGAGGAAGAGAACTAGAAGAGGTCTACAGAAAATAGAAAAATTTGGGGACTATGGAAGAGAAAAGAAGATAGTGAAGCTGGGAGAGCACAAGTTTTCAAAGGCCCTCCCAAGTCCTGGGGTCAGAACCATTGTTGGGGATCCCAGGGCCTCTGGGTGGCTACCTCCATACTTGGCTCTCAACCAGGGAAAAGGAATAAACAGAGAATAGATTCAAAATTCTTCCAACAGTCCCTTTGCCTCCTTTCTGAAGCCAAGGGGAATTAGAAAGTTTGCTCCCTAACAGTCTCTTACCTGTGACCTGGAAGTCATCATTTACACTATGCATATTTCCAAGCTGGAGGGCATTGAATTTAGTAACCTTCAGTAGGATAATGATAGAGAAAAATAGGACAGAGGTAAGTGGTCCCATTACTTACCACAGATGTCTTGTTTCCGCCGTCTTTCCCAGAATTTGGTCATCTCTCCTGGCTGGCTCACCAAATCTGATACTGGATTTCAGGTTTTTGGTCTCAGCCATTTGAAGAATGCATCCACGGACCACAGGATCAGCAGTAAGTCAGGATTTATTCAAAGAAACAAAAATTATAACAACTACAAAGAACCAAACCTCCTTGCAGAGAGAACCCAGGAGGAAAATAAGCTCTCCTGCTCCCTCTTTGAGGTCTGTCCTTCGGCTCTCAACTCAGGGGTTTATATAGTGGCAGGGGGGGTCCTTATCAGTTACAGTCAATTGTCCAATGAGCTTTCAGGCCTTGGAAACTGACATGAAATTGACCGGTCAAGAGTGCAGTGGAACAGACAGCAAGGCCCATCCATGAAATTAACCAACCAGAAGTCCAGTGGAGGCGCCAGTGTCTCCCCACACATGTCTGGCCAGATATCAAGCTGGTTTCTCCATCCACAGCAGCATCAACAGGTCCAGGGTTAAGGTGGCAGGTCATGGTGCCACCTTGTCCTGCATCAATAGCAATAGAGAAGTAGCTATTTTTCATTTAAAGATATAGAAAGGTGACTGCCTCTCAAACTTATGTTAAATGTGCAGCTTGAAATCACAATAAAGGACAATTCACAATAAAGGACAAATCACAATAAAGGACAATTAAGGTTATGTATCTTTGGTGAACATTAACAATTTGCTTAGGGGATTTTGTAAATAGGATCATGTTCATTTGCTAAAGCTAAGAAACAAATTGAGTAACTCCAGAAAAAGTGCTGTTAGAATATAGTCTAATGATATAATTCTTAGGAATATAGTTTCCAGCAGGCATGGCTTAGAAACTTAAAAGCTTTTTCTAAATAAAATGGACATTTAGGCAAGAGGAAGAACTTAAGGTATAAGAATAGGAAAATATTTGCAGCTTCTATTATTGCACACCTGGAAAACCAAAAGAATCAACTAACCATTCCTTCACACCATCAAAAAATTTAGTACAGTGATGAATGAAAAAAATCAATGCACAAAATCAATAGCTTTTATACATACAAAGATACAACCATTTAGAAGATATAATGGAAGAATAACCTGAATTTGCAACATCTACAAAAAAGATAAAATAACTGCAAATAAGCTTAACTAAGAAATGTGCAAATTTCTGTATGGGAAAACACCCCACAAAACCTTAAAAGGCTTCAAAAGTTACGGAAAGAACATTACAAGAATTAGGATAATACATTATGGAAAGTCTCAGCCACTTGTCATTTCCTCCAAATTCATTTTATAATTCTTTTTTAATGTATATTAACATAATCATTTGCTTTTTTTCTTAGATGTAATGTTAATAAATTTTCTTTTATTGAACCATTATCATACTGCTGAAATAAACACCCTTTAATAAAGATGTTTCCTTCCTTCCTTCCTTCCTTCCTTCCTTCCTTCTTTCCTCTCTCCCTCTTCCTCTCCCTCCTGGGGCTATCATTCCTCTCTCACTCTCCCTCCCTCCCTTCCTTTCTTTTTTTATTTTGAGACAGAGTTTTACTGTGTGCCATGAGTACAATGCTATGGTGTCCTAGCTCACAGCATTCTCACAGTACAATGCCATGGTGTCCTAGCTCAAAGCATTCTCTCTTTTGGGCTCAAGTGATTCCCTTGCTTCAGCCTCCTGAGGAGTTGGGACTACAGGTTACAGGTGCCCACCACCACACCCAGCTAGTTTTCCTGGGTATTTTTTTAGTAGAGACAGATCTCATTTTTACTCAGGCTGGTCCCAGATTCCTGTGTTCAGGCAATCCAGTGATCTTGAACTCCTAGAGTACTAGGAATATAGCTGTGAGCCATTGTGCTTGGAAGAAAGTTTACATTTTTTAAAAAATGAATAAAATTGGGCCTGACATGGTGCTCATGCCTATAATTCTAACACCCTGGGAGACTAAGGTGGACAGACTGCCTGAGCTCAAGACCACCCTGAGCAAAAGCAAGACCCCGTCTCTAAATAGAAAAACTAGCTGGGCATGGTGGTACATGCTTGTAGTCCCAGCTACTCCACAGGCTGAGGCAAGAGGATCACTTGAGCCCAGGAGTTTGAAGTTGCTTTAAACTATATCACTTCATGGCACTCTACCCAGGGTGACAGAGTGATACTCTGTCTCAAAAAATAGAAAGAAGAAGAAAATAAAATAAATCATAAACACATAAAGAAAATAGACATTTATAAACAAAAGAAACTTTGGGATGAGTCTTTTCCTTCTCTTCACTTTTTAAACTGTGCTTAACTGACCTTTTGGGATGATTACCAAAATCTATAGTAATAGAACTTCCTATATAATGGCAAGATAGACAATAAATTAAGGGAAAACAAGATAAACTTGTTCATTGGCCTTGGTAGCTTTGCAGGCCCTAGAGAAATATTTGAATAATTTTTTTACATCAATAGTAAGCATAAGCACCCTGGTAGATAATAAAAATGACAAGGAAATATTTAGCATAGGAAAAATACATTTGCTAATATCATCTGTGTGAATAGTACCAATTTCAGTATTCCTCACCATGATTTTTTAAATGAGATTTACACAAGATTTGGCAGTGCATAAATTACTATGAAAGCATAAAGTTATGATTTTCAGAACAAAATTAACTGTTTTGGAACAGCTACACATTTTTAACACAGTTTTTTGGTGCAACGCTGAGTTCTGTTCTAGAAGCCAAAAGAAATGTATTCAAAAATTTACAAGCATCTCTTATAAAGAAAGTATCCTCTGGAGTTAGCATTTTACCAAGCACCGAACAAAATACAGACAAACAGGTGCAGAAAACAAGGGTAAAAAGAACAGCCAGTCTAGCTACCAAATCCTGGCTTGAAAGTTAAGACAGGAGATATGAGTTACAGCTCTAGTCTCCCAAAAATCAAATATGTGTCCCCACATTGCAAATATTTCAAACTGTCTGGAAACAGTTTTATTTTATTTTTAAATCAACTTTAATTTGGGGCTAAAGCTCTTTTAAGACACTTCCAACTCCAACAGTTTTTGCTGTTATTATATTTCATCTTTCCTGGGAAACAAAATCTAACTGACAGAAATAGACTCATGCTTTTAATGGCTGTGACTAGATAGGACAGATGTGTCATTACAGGTACTGAGTCTATTCATGATACAGGAAAAACATTGCTATGTCTCTTAAAAATTCTTTGAATACTTCACCCAATCAGTCTCTGATTGTTCTCTTTTTCCTTTTTATTAATACTATTTCTGTTTATATCTTAATATTAGGGCTAGTTGTATAGTTTCCTGTCCTTTCTTTACCCTGAAATATGTGGGTTCCTTGAGGATAGGGTATACCTTTTTTGTTTTCTTGTTTTGGTCTCAGGATTTTTTCTTTTTTAATTTCAAGTTAATGTGAGGGTACAAACACTCAAATCACAATATTTGAATTCCTCTTGTAGCTATGTCCTGCACCTCAAAGGTGTGCCATATACCCCTACATTATGCCCAATAAATGGGAGTGCCCCAAACTCCCTCTCTCTTATCTCCCCCTCCTCATTCCCACACACCCCCCAACTTGAATTGAGGTGAGCTTTTCTCCTATATGGGCGTGAATTAGATTGTCTACTGGCTTCATATTAGTATTGAGTACATTAGATATTTGCTTTTCCGTTCTTGTGATACATTGCTGAGAAGAATGTGTTTCAATTCCATCCAGTTTAATACAAAAGAAGTGAAGTCACCACCTTTTTATGGCTAAATAATGTTCCATGGTGTGCATATACCACAGTTTGTTAATCTATTCCTGAACTGACAGGCATTTAGGGTGTTTCCATGTCTTGGCAATTGTAAATTGAGCTGCAATGAACATGTTTTCCCTTTTTTTTTTATTCAATTTAATCCAATTTTAGTGTAGTAAGAAAATTCAACATTAGATCTATTAGAAAGTATACTTTAAATAACACTGTTTAAGTGTACTGTTAAATAACTCACAAATAGAAGGCGACTTCTCTCTTGCTTTGCAGCTAGTACACTTAAAGTCAAATTTTTTGGCCACTATGAACTATCTTTTCATTTGTTTTGTTATATGTTTTTTTTTCTTTATTTCAGAATATTACAGGGGAACACAACTTTTGGTTGCATAGTTTGCTTTGCACAGATTGAATCAAAGTTATGGGGTACCCCTCAACCAGATAGTGTGTGTTGTATCCATTAGGTGTGAATTTACCTATCTTCATTTCTGATCCCACCTGCTATGTTTTTAGTGAGTTTTACCTACATATATGCACCTATGTGTTGATCTATTAGTCCCAATTTACTGTTGAGTGCATGTGGCATTTGTTTTCATGTGCTTGCAACACTTCACTTAGAAAAATACCTCCAGGTCCAGCAGGTTATTCCTAAAGATACTAGATCACCATTTTTCATGGCTGAGCAGTACTTCATGGTATGCACATACCATATTTTATTAACACATATTTTTATTCGCATATTGGTGGGCAGTTGGGTTGTTTCCAGATATTTACGAGTGTGAATTGTGCTACCAAAAACATTCAAGTGTACAAGTGTTTTTGGTGAAATGACTTTTTTCATAGATAAACTTTAAAAGTCAAAAGCAAGCCATGAAGACAAAAGACTGGTAAATGTTGATGGTAGTCAAGAAAATGAAACATACAAAAAAAGGAGTCCTTGTCAGTGTACCATAAAATTCTATTCTTTGGTAGTGTACCATAAAATTTTATTCTTTGGTGTCCTTTGGTGAGCAAATGACAAGCATGGTAAAGGGAGAAGATGAAACAAAGCTGAAAGTATTTTCTACCTAATCAATTTGCCTAGATTTTATTCTGTCTCCTCAAAACTGAATATTTCCCCACACTGAAAACTGTTACCTCTATTTTAAGAAGAATGACAGTAAAAGTATTTTTGCCTAAAAGTCTATAAAATTTAAAGGATTTGTTAAAAATTGGTTGCAAATTGAAGTCCTCTCAAACATCAGAACTTTGGAAATGAAAGTATTGCCCTAACTTGGTCCAATGATAGAATTATTTTGAAATTAAAGGGAGAAACATTTTAACTAGCGAATAACTTGAACCTTTTCTTACAGATTTTGGTTCAAAGCATATTGTAGGATCAACTCAGATGTGACTCCTTGGTATATGAGTCAGTTTAAGGATTTGTAAATTGAACATTGACATCTTATATGTTCATATATTCACCATCATGTAATACTCATCTGTTGTTATATCAGTTATCTACTGCCACATGAGTGTAAATAACAGACAGCTGGGTGGCAGTAGATGTAAGAAAAGATATTTATTAAACTCATGTGGCTACAGGGTTTAGTTAATTTGGGCCAGATTTTCATAAGTTGGCATTAGCTGTAGATCGTTGACTTTGCTGCCATTGTCTGGACCAGCTGTCCTCAAATTTTTTAAACAGGGGGCCAGCCAGTTCACTGTCCCTCAGACCGTTGGAGGGCTGGACTGCAGGCCCTGGGATGAGTCAGCTGCTAAGCAGGACAGGCAGCAGCAGCAAAAGCACCCAGTGGGCAGGATAAATGTCCTAGGTGGGCTGCATGTGGCCCACGGGCCATAGTTTGAGGATGCCTGGCTCTGGACTCACAGCCATAGGGATGTCCAGCTGTTAGCTGATCTATGATGGCCTAGGCAGAAGGTAGTTCGATGACCCAGCACTGTTGATTTATCTTATCTTCTAGCCATTTAACCCTGGCATATGTTCATAAGAATGGCAGAGATACAAAAATAGGGAAGCCCAGTGGAAAAAGCATCTTTCAAATCTTACTTTGCTCACAATTGCTGACTTGCTTCTAACCAAAGCAAGTAACGTGGCCAAGGGTAGAGTCAGAGTACACAGTAAAAGAACACTGGCAAGTTATATGGCAGATGTGTGGATAGATAGAATAGTAGAAAAGTAGGGCCATTTTGCAATGGTTGCAGCATCAGGTTTGATTCTGGCTACATTATAGGATGGTGGATGATATAGTCTGTGTTCTGACAGGATTTATAGGTCCAGTGCCACATAATGTGCTTATAAATATGCACCATGAAAGAAGACTTTCTTGGGTCTATCATTGCTTTCAGAAATGAATATTGCCTATGTTATCCTCCCTTTTTATGCAGGAATTTGAAAGAGGGTGATTTTCATATGAGGTGACTTGAAGTATTAGCTGACATTATTTAATGACAAGTATAGAGTAACGTTATCTCAGGCTCAGGAATGGTACAAGGAGATAAAGGAAAAATGAAGTGACAAAAGAAATGAGCTAGAAAATAAGACCTGTGGACAATTAAATTTCTGGACCCAAGCCAAACAAGTGAAAATCTTTTAGGTTGATTGTATAAATTCAACTTATTATAGATTGTAAAAGAAAACAATTTTGAGGTTTCTTATCGCCACAGGCAGCTGCTAGACTTCCAAATGAAATTTCCTAATGAGCGTGGAAATAAATTTGCTTCTTTTCTGCACAGATACTCTGCGTTAGCCTGGCTACTAACTAGCACTGACCAGCTGTTTCTCTCTGTTCGGCAGCCACCTGCTCTTTCTGTGACATTTGAGTTTGGAGGGACTGCATGCTTCTTCCTAGATAGTCCAGATATCATCCCTGGTTTATTCTGTTATTGGCTTCTGGAATGACCATACTAGAAAAGGACACACTCTCCTGGTGTTTCTAACGAGACAGAATGAGGTGCTTAGAGGCTCTCACTGAGGAGACTGTGGGGCTATTCCACGTTACTCTATGTTTGCCAGTACTGTGGAGGTGGAGAAGCTTAACTCTGTATTTCCAAAACTTTTTGCCGTGAAAGTTCTTGGTATGATATAGTTTGTACAAGCAGATTGAAACATGGAAGGAAGCAGGGCCGTAACTTTGCAATTGTTGCTGTGATGGGCAGAAAATGTAACCAGAAAGGCTCTGGGACCTTCTGCAGCGGCCTTTGCAGACATTTCATCAGGGGAAGTGACAGGCAGGGTGTGGGAGCTAAATGTTGACTTCCTGATTCCTGGATGTCAAGTCATGAGACTGTGCATTCATGCAGGTGGAGCTCCTGTTTCCTCATTTTCTCTGTCTATAGCAGGGACAGGAGCTCTGCTGGAGGGCTAGTTTGGTGGCACTGTTCTGGGCCTCATTCCTAGAAGTGTAGCCTCCTGGCTTTCCAGTAATTTTGTAAGCATTTAATCCCTTCATTAAATGGCATTCTGCTGCAAATATCTCAGTTTCTTTCTGTTGCCTGCAACTGAATCCCAACACAAACAATCATCCTCAAACCAGAGACACCAAGTCAGTTATCTCTTAGCCCAGCTGCTAGAAATTAAATGTAAAATGTAGCAGCATGCTGTTTCTTCACCAATTTTTAGTTTCTTTCATTGTATTGACTGTTCTTTAAAATTAAGAAATATTTCAAGTACATAAAAATAACATGAAATAATATTATGGGTCTTTGGATATTCACCGCAAGATTAATATATTTGCTTCCAATATTGTTTATTGACTAAAATATTACAGGTATATCCAATTCCCTCTCCAGTGCTTTTTCCTTTTATATACCCTCAGAGGTAACCAAAGGCCTACAGTGTATGTCAGTATGTGCCACGAATATCTTTTGGATTTTACTCTGCATATCCATAAACTCATACCAATGTGTAGTATTGTTTTGTGTTTTTGTATTTCACATAATTGGTTTCATATTATATAAATCATCAATATTTCACAATTTCCTTCTTCTATTAGTATTATGTTCCTGATATTTTACTCTTTTATCCTTTATAGAGCCAGTTAATTTCTTTTAATTGATGTATGCTTTTTCCCCCCAGAGGCTAATTATACCATTTCAAGCTGAATTTGTTTCCAAGAACCCATTTTCCAATAACAGATCAAAATCAGTATGCTAATAATTAAATTTGTAATCTTCCCTGATCCTCACAATACCTCCTTGTTTTAGGTAATGAAATTTATACCCCAATTGTTTCAGCTTCAAAACTTCAGTATCCTATTCACACATTCTTTTTATTGTCAATCAAGTCATTGAACGCTTGGTCTTAAAGGCTAAAGACTTAAAGGCTGCTAAAATGTTACCTCCTGAGCGAGATATTCCTAAGTAGACTCCCCACCCCTTGGATTACCTTACTCTAGCAACATGCTATCCCCTCTTCAGAACATTTATTATAATGTGCATGTAAATATCTGGTTTGTTTTTTGTCTGCCTTTTATAATAACTGTAAGCTCTGCAAAAGCTAGGACCGTGTCTTAGGACCTAGAGCTTGCTGGGTGCTCAGTAGATGTTTTGATAGGTAGATAGATCGACAGGTAGGTAGGTAGACAACAGATTTGAAGTGCAAACCACTGCATTCTAAATTCAACCTGTCACTTTCTGAAGAATTTTTTTTCTCCAAATGTAGACAATATAAATATAAGACACTTAGAAACAAAACAAAGCAAATAAAAACAAGCAATGCTTTCAGAGTTTACCACATTACCTAATGATTATAATCATTAAAATGATAAATATTTTATCTAATGCTAAAAGTGTTTCTTTTAATATATTTACCTATATTTTAATGACTTAAAATAAGATCACCTTGCAAATACGTGACCGTTTAAATATAAGTCACAGTTTAAATTTTTCACAAAAATAATTTTCTCGTTAATAGAATTAATTTTTTTAAGAATTAAGTATATAAACCTTCATATAATTTCAAAGATGTAGAAAAGTTACAAAAATAATATAGACACCTGTATATCTATCACCAAGACCAAACAGATGTTAACATTTTGCCATATATGCATTAAATCTGTCTTTTAAAACAGGAAATGAAATGTTATAGATTCAGCTGAATCCCCCACCTTGTCTGTCTCATTTCTTCCCCATCAATAACCAATATTTTAGAATTGTTTGTCTCTTCTATGTATGTCATGTGACATAACTAAAAACAGAACAACTGGCTCGGCGCCTGTAGCACAGTGGTTACAGCGCAAGCCACATCCACCAAGGCTGGTGGGTTCAAAGTTGGCCCAGGCCAGCCAAACAACGAGAACTGCAACTAAAAAAAAAAATGGCTGGCAGCTACCCAAGAGGCTGAGGCAAGAGAATCACTTAAACCCAAGACTTTGAGGTTGGCTGTGAGCTGTGATGCCACAGCACTCTACCCAGGGTGACATAGTGAGACTCTGTTTCAAACAAAAAAACAAACAAAAAAAAACAGAACAACTATGTTCTATGCATACACCTCTGATCCTTACTTAAGAAAAAAACAATATGCAATTACAAAAGCAAAATTAAATGTGAAAGTAAATATTTGGGTATAGTGAAAAAAAACTGCAACACTTTTAAAAATGTAAAAAGGTGATAAATGTCACAAACATCAAAAAATCCACAAAAGAAACATCATATTTTTAAATGAACTGTTGACCTACTTCTATAACAAATTTTTCTCTGCCTTTATAACTACCTCTTATTTGATTCCCTCTTCCTGTGACATTTTTAATATTAATTTCTATGATATGATTAGGAAAAAAATTGTTTTCCCTCTAGCGTGGTTGAACTAAATTTATTTTTAAGCATTGATAACTGGAGGCATTAACCCTACTACTTCACACATGGACTCTCTTATAGCGGTGATACAGGTTTACACTCAACATCCTCAGGGGCTCAGGAGCAAGAAACACTTGTGAGTGGAAGTCACAGTATTGCTGAAGATCAGTGGCAGCTGCTGAGGCAGAGAGGAACTGACGGGTCCTAGTGAGGAACTACATGCCCATTGGCCCTATCTCCTCCTACTCATCTTGTTAAAAAGAAAAAAAAAAGTAAGTATCACACTTAGCAAGTGTGCATATCATCAGTAATTCTCCCTGTATGGAGCACCCTTCAACATCTTGAAACTAGGGATTTTATGGTTAACCTTGAGTGAATATTAGTATAAAACATCTTCCCTGGAAAGGGGTCTACGCAAGTGAAACTTCCTGAAATTTAAGGTTCATTAGTAACACATCAAATCTGCTTTCATTTGCATGTGTTCATATTTTATATGAATAGTTTCATTGTGTTCATTTTTTAAATCTTGGTGGTTCACATAACTTTATTTTCAAGATTACTTACATTAATAAAGATCAATATAATGTGTTAATTTTAACTGCTGTTGTGTGGTACTTATAATAGTGGTATTATATGGGTATAATCATCCCACATTAATTTTTTACTTTTTTTTCTAAAGGGCATTTAAGACTTTTATTTTCCTAGTTGTTTTGATGTCATAAACAGCACTGCAGAAAACATTCTTCTGTGTGTCTCCTGGCACATGTGTGATACTATTCTCAAAGTAACCAATTAGGGTGAAATTCTGGGTCCATGAGACGTGTCTACTATAAGCAAGTGGCTAATACATGGCCCCCAAATTTCATATTCCACTAATAATAATATGAGTCCCTGTTATATTTTTGTCAATACCTGGTATTCCCATTCTCATTAGTTTTGACAATAATTTGGATGTGAGAGGGATTCTTGCTGTTGTTCTTATTTGCCTTCAACTATTAACTAATAACATCGAACATTTAATGTATTTTTTATTGTCTATCTGTTTTTTGTTAACTATGTATTACCTCTTTGTACCCTTGGAATATTTTTATTGTATTTGCTTTAATTTTATTTGTCTGATTTGGAAATTTTCATTGCATTTCCTGATTAGTAATTCTTTTTCTGTTATACATGATAGAAGCACTTTCTATCAGTCTGTGGCTTGTAATTGTAGTATGTTTCTAATGTCATACAGAGAATTTCAATTATATGAATTTAACTTTATAACCTTTTATGTATTATTTTTGTTTCAAGTATATTAAAATCTTTTTATCCTACCATAAAGATATATTCTCATGCTTATTTCCTTAAAACTTTAGTTTTACATTTATATTGGATTTCTGATCCTTTTGGAATTTATTTGGGAATATTATATGAAATAAATATTTTCCACATAATTAGAGTTCCTTTTAATTAATATACCTTCCTCCTGCCACTGATTTGTAAAGCTAATTAATTCATTTTACCAGTATTGCATTCTGTCTCTATTCTTACTAGCTGTATGAGCTTAGGCAAGTTATTTAAAATTCTATGAAATTATTCAGTTTATACAACTACAAATTCACGGTGTCCCAATGGTCACTCATAAAGTCATCATATATATGGAAAATGGTAATGTGTGGCTAAATGCACCTTTATTTACAAAATTTTACAAAATATTTATAAAATATTCTGTATATTTTGGCCACCTCTGTGTCAAGTTTTGTGTTGAAGATTTTTGTAAATAAAGATGCATTTAGCTAAAATTGCCATTTTCCCACATACAGTGACTTTGGGGGCTGCCCCATAATTCTTACATCATTAGGTGAGTTCTCAACATTCATTAAACATCTAAAGTTGAAATTGCACTTTTCTTCTTTTCATTGCCCAAGTTCAGGATAGTTGGACAACTAAAAGAGTAAAAATAGAGATCAAAGTATTATCTTTATTACTGAGGATAAGATAGACAGCATAGTTGATAAGGGTAAGCTAGGATGTCCATTTATAGTGAAACTCAGAGTTAGGCAGATATACTCAGGCTCAGACAAGACTAAATACAACAGGCTTCATATATGGAAGGGCTACCTACATAAAAATTACCACATCCTTATAAGGCTTTCTCTTCTCTTTTTTTTTTTTTTTTAGACATAGTCTCAACCTGTTATCCTAGGTAGAATGCCATAGCTCACAGCAACCTGAAACCCTTGGGCTCAAGTGATCCTATTGCCTCAGTCTCTGGAGTAGCTGGCACTACAGGTGCCCACCACAACACACAGCTAGTTTTTCTATTTTTAGTGGTGATGGGTTCTCGATTTTGCTCAGCCTGTTCTCAAACGGAAGCAATCCACCCACCTCAACCTCCCAGAGTGTTAAGATTACAGATGTGAGCCACCACACCCAGCTTGTTAAGATTTTCTTCAGAAAATATTAGTAAGTCAGATTGAGCTGTTCACTGTTCATTTGTATTACTATCTTTGCCAAATATTGGCATTAAGATTATACTGTTTCTTCTATTCCCTTCTTGTAAGTTGCATAAAAGTAGAATTATTTATATATTAGAAGTTGGCTAAACATACTTTAAAAACCAACTGAACATAAATCTCCTTCCAAAGTCATTTACCAACTAAAAGTTTATTTGTGTAAACACGTAGATTTTATGCTACTCTTTATTCTCTTCAATGATTATAAGACTATTCATTTTTTCTACTTCTTCTTGAGTAAGTTTTGCTGAAGTACTTCTTTCCAGAACATTTTCATTTTATTTTAATTTTTAATTTTGTTGTGAAAAACCATGAATATTATTCTCTTACAGTATCTTCAAATGTTTAGTATATCAGTGAACATATTTCCTTTTCTGATTCCTATAAGCATGTGTGTGTGTTTGTGTGTATGTGCATGCTTTTGTAGGTGCCTCTTCTCTTTTTCATCTTGGACATTCTCACCAAATTTTGCCTTTATCTTCTCAAAGCATCAAATTTGGGGTTTATCAATATTTTTTAATTTTATTTTTTAAATTTTAAAAAAATTATTTTTACAGATACTTATGCCTTGTTTTTATTTCATTATATTCTATTTTTTCTGATTTTTTAGATGCTTAGTTATTATTTACCAATAGCTCTTCTTTACTAAAATAAATAAAGATAACTATTTCCCTTCAGTAAAGTTTTAGGTGCATTTCATCTGTCTAATATATAGTATTTCAGATATATTTAATTCTAAAAATAGTTAAATTTCCATTGCATTTCCTATTTATCCTATGATTAAAGTGATGTTAAATTTTTTAAGTAAGAGGAGATTTTGCATTTTCTATTTATCCTATGATTGAAGGGAT
>NW_003852609.1:443595-449512 GCF_000181295.1 Otolemur garnettii | reverse complement strand
TTTGAGAATTTCCTGGAGAGCTGGTTTAGTTATAGCAAATTTCTTCAACATGTGAATGTCGTTAAAGTATTTAATTTCTCCATCATAGATAAAACTCAGTTTTGCCAGATACAGGATCCTGGATTGAAAGTTATTTTGTTTTAGGAGATTAAAAGTTGATGACCATCCTCTTCTAGCCTGAAAGGTTTCAGCCAAGAGATCTGCAGTCATGCTAATACTCTTCCCCTTGTAGGTTATAGTTTTCTTA
This sequence comes from Otolemur garnettii, assembly GCF_000181295.1. Taxonomy (NCBI): domain Eukaryota; kingdom Metazoa; phylum Chordata; class Mammalia; order Primates; family Galagidae; genus Otolemur; species Otolemur garnettii. The sequence continues at coordinate 449,265 of NW_003852609.1, read as the reverse complement.
CATCTGACTGCTTTCAGAACTTTCTCTTTCATGTTAACTTTAGTAAAGTTAATTAAGATGTGCCTGGGGGTTGTCTTGTTTGGGTTGAGTTGTGCTGGGGTTCTGAAACTAGCTGCTATCTGAATTTCAGAATCTCTTGGCATGTCTGGAAAGTTCTCTTTCATAATTTTATGAAGAAGAGTCTCTGTATTTTGTGAAGCAACTTCATCACCTTCAGGGATTCCTATAAGGCAAATATTAGTTTTCTTCGAGTTATCCGAGAGCTCTCTGCAAGTAAAATACGTTTTTAATCGCCCTTTCTTTTTTTTTTTTTGCTCCTGGGTTTCTTCAAAAGCTTTGTCTTCAATGTCAGAGATCCTTTCTTCTGTGTGTTACACTCTGTTACGGAGGAATTCCATGGTATCTTTCAGATCCTTGAGGGCTACAACCTCTTGCCTCAGTGTTTCAAACTCTTTGGTCATTTTATCTTTGAAATCATTGAATTCTTCAGATATCTTTTCCATGATTTCTTGAGATATCTTTTGAATAATTTCTTGAAATTCTAATTGCCTCCTTTCTTTCATTCTGTAAATCTCTTTTGCTATCCAAATTCTGAACTCAATTTCTGACTTCTCAGCCATTTGCTTGTGGATGGGATCTTCAAATGCTTCTGCGCCATCCTTCTTTGGGGGATTTGATCTACTCTGGTTGTTCTGGTTACCAGAGTTTTTCCACTGATTCCACCCCATGGTGAGTTTGCACCATTTGGAGACTATATCAAAACCCTTCAGCCTGTGGCTGCCACTGGTGAAGACCCAAGCGGCAGGTGCTGGAGGGGGATGCACTGGTCAAACAGTCTTCTGGGTGCCTCGCTCAGGTGCCCAGGGCATTGCAGCCAGGTGGCAGCCTCTGAAGGGAGATGCTCAGGTCAAACAGTCTTCAGGGCACCCAGCTCAGGTGCCCAGGGGCTGTGGCCAAGCCGCGGCAGCCTAAGGATATGTACTTATCAAACAGTCCTTGGTGTGTCTGGTGCAGGTCAAATGGTCCTTGGGGGGCCATTCAGGTGCCCCAGGTACAGTGGCCAAGCAGCAGCAGCTGCAGGGGGACGCGTGGGTCAAACAGTCCTCAGGGTGACCCACTCCCGTGTCTGGGGGTGATGGCAGCCGCAGGGGACATGTGGGTCAAACAGGGCTGGGAGCACCCCCTCAGGTTCCCTGGGGCAGCTGCCAATCAGCAGCAGCTGTGCAGGTCAAGCAGTTCTGGGTGTGACCTGATCAGGTACTCGGGGGTGGTGACTGAGTGGAGCAAACAGTCTTAGGGGTGTCCCGCTCGAGTGTCCGGGAGGCAGCGGCCAAGCAGCGGTAGCTGTGGGGGACACACAGGTTGAATAGTCCTCGGGGCGCCCAGCTCTGGTGCCCAGGGGTCTGTGGCTGACTGGTGGCAGCCTAGGGGGAGCAGCAGCTGCTGCAGGGGGGTGTGCTGGTCAAACAGTCCTCAGGGCGTCCTACTAGGGTGCCTGGGGAGCAGTGGCCCAGCGGCAAGCGTGCGCAACTCACAGTGGAACAGTGCTGGGAGCAGCCTTCTCAGGTTCCCTGGGGTGGCTGCCAATCAGTGGCAGCCACACAGGTCAAACAGTCCTGGGCACTCCCTGTGCAGGTGCCCAGGGCAGTGACCAAGCAGGTCAAACAGTCTTAGGGGTGCCCCCCTTGGGTGTCTTGGGGCAGTGGCCAAGCAGTGACAGACACACAGGTCAAAAAGTCCTCCGCCACTCAGGTGCCTGGGGGCAGCAGCAAAGCAGTAGCTGTGTTGGGGTTGCATGGGTCGAACAGTACTGGGGCTCCCTGTTTATGTGCCCAGGAGACTGCGGCCAAGCGGAGGCAGCCTAGGGGGACACGCAGTTCAAACAGTCCTCTGCATGCCTGACTCAGGTGACTGGGGCTGGTGGCTGAGCAATAGCGGGGTAAAACAGTCCTGTTCTCGCCTCGCTTGGGTGCTGGCAGCGGCAGCTAAGCAGTGGGCACCCTGTGAATCTGACAGTCTTCTGCCACTTGGGTGCCTGGGGCAGCCATAAAGCAGCAGCTGTGTGGGGGAAATGTGGGTCAAACAGTCTTGGGGTGCCTGCTTGAGTGCCCAGAGGGCTAAGGCAAAGCAGCGGCAGCCTAGGGGTGTGTGTGATTGGAGCAGTCCTCCACGTGTCTGCTTGAGTGACCAGGGTTGGCAGCCGAGCAGTCACGGCTAGGCAGGGGACACACAGGTAAAACCGTCCTGGGTGTGCCTCACTAAGGTGCCCAGGAGCGGCTGCCAATTGGCAGGAGCTGCAGCTCAAACAGTCCTCGGTGTGCCCCAGTTGGGTACCCAGTGTGGCAGCCAAGTAGCAGCAGCCGTGCAGGTAGAACAGTGCTTCACCACTCAGGTGCTGATGAGCAGCCTGGAAGTGATAGCTGCATGGGGGTGAGGGTGGGGGTGGGTCAAATAGTCCTGAGGAGCCTCACTTGGGTGCTCAGGGGGGTGTGGCCAAATAGCGGCAGCCTAGGAGGACTCAGGGGTCAAATAATCTTCAGCGCTCCCCGCTGGGATGCCCAGGGGCGGTGGCCAAGTGGCAGCCGAGGGGAACATGCAGTTCCAACAGTTCTCCAGCTGCAGGGCCTGGACAGGGTGCTTGGTCCCATGGGTGAGGGGATGCTACTCTTGGGCCTCCTCTCATTGTCTCTGCAGGCAAGGGGGGAAGGGTGGACTGGGAATTCAAAATGGTCCTGCAGCAGTTAGTTCGATTTTTCTGCCTAGCTAGAGGGTGTTTAGAGTCTCAACAGGGTCCCTCTAGAGGAGTAGACCCCTCTTTCTGTAGCTCTCACACGTGGGGTGAGATAATAAGTCCTCAGTTCACCACTCAACTGTAGGAAACTCACAGGAGCAGACAAAGAGAAAAAACACACCTTTCTTGGGGGTGGGGTCAGATATCCTTCCTTGGGGATGTATTATGTACCTGTAGGTTGCTTTCTGGGACATGCAACTTGCCTCAGCAGAGATGTCCTGCAGATGTCTTTCTTCTCTCTCAGCTGGGCTCCTAGTCTTCAACTTTGTTGGTTTTTTTCTGGACTTTATCCTTCCCTCTGGACGGGAGCTTCTGTTGGAAGCTGGTACCTGTCAGCCATCTTGCTCCTCCCCCCGATTTTATTATTTTTATAATTAATTTTGTTATACATGGTGCTTTGTAATTTTTTTTTTTTTTGAGACAGAATCTCACTCCATCACTTCAAGCTACAGTGCATGGTGTAAGCCTAGCTCACAGTAACCTCAACTCCTAGGCTCAAGTGATTCTTTTACCTCAGCCTCCCAACTAGCTGGGATTAGAGGCATCTGCAATAACACTAGCTAATTTTTCTATTTTCAGGAAAGACAGGGTTTTGCTCTTGCTCAGTTTGATCTTGAACTCCTGAGCTCAAATTATTCTCCTTTCTCAGCTTCCCAGAGTGCTAGGATTATAAGCATTAGTCACAACCCTGGGCCCAAGTTTTATAATTTTTGAGACTTTCTCTGCTGTATGTATATGTTAATTTTGAAGAAAAATTCTATGATTATGAAAATGCATCTTCCTTTAGGGTTTTATATGTCCAAATATATTAAATTATTCCTACCTATTAACTGAATTATTAAAATTCATTTATTCCTTTACTAAAGAAGTATTGGGTCACTCTTCTGAACATGTCAATTTTCTCATCTAAACATTGAAGATTCAGCTCTGAAGAAATAGGCAACTCTATTTTTATGAAGCTTACATTTTTGTAGGGGAAAAAGCAACAGTATAAAAATGAGTAAGTAAATGTATCTCATAAGTCAGATTTATTCTCCATAAAGAATATGGAAAAAAATAACACCAGGAGGGGTGGGGAGTGGTTATTTTTACAAGAGTGTTTTCTTTTCAGGTAGAAGAAAAAGCAAGTCTTGTAGGCTTGGGGAAAGGATTCTCTAGCCAGACAGGAGTGAGCAAAGATGAAAGTGGTAGAACATGAAGTTACTGAATTGTGGGCAGCCAGGTCCAATTCAGACATAAAGGTGATGAGGAGGAAGGACGAAATGAGATTTACTAGGAGTAGTCACTGAGGAAGCAGGTCTCAGCTGGCTTATCTCTGTGTTGAAACTCATACCTGACTTTAGAATTTCCTTATGTCATCATCTTAGGAATCACTTTGTTGTCTCCTTTGTCTTGAATTCTATTTTTCCTCTTTCTTGTTTGCCAGTGGGTAAGCATTTCTTTTTTCTGAGAAAAGGTATAGGAAGGTGATTCTTTCAAGATGCATCACACTTGATAGTTCAGTTGGATAAAGAACTTCAAAACTGCCTGTGCAAGGAACCCCTAGGCTGGGTTATTTAGTAAGAACATAGATTTATTTGGCCCTTCATTCTGCAGGCTGTACAAGAAGCGAGAGCAGAGGAAAGACAGAGGAGAGGGATACCAGGCTCTTTTTAAACAACTCTATCTTGGGAGAGTTATCACTGCATTTTATAAAAACAGTACTCACGAAAGAGAGGACTGACCCAAGCCACTTATGAGGGATCCACCCTCAAGACACAAACACCTCCCATTGGCACCACCTTCACTACTAGAGATCAGATTTCAACGTGAGAGTTGGAGTGTTAAATATCCAAACTATAGCACTCCTCATTAGTCTAGGGTTGTGTTCTTTGGGAGAAGAAGTTCATAGAGGCATGATTTTTATCACGTGGTCCATGCCATCACTGTGATTTCTCACTATTAATATTGACCATAATCATTTGGTTGAGAAAACATTTGTCAAGTTTCTTCAAAAGATAATTAGTCTTTCAAGGCCCCCTTTAAATACTGTGCTTTTTTGAAAACAAGTCATTACATGCAACCTACTCGTAAGATTTATACGTCTCTTCCCGAGACACATAAAATATTTGAACAATTTTTATAAGGGAAATTTGTCTCTTCTCCCCATTTATTTCTTCAATCACTTATTTATATGCATATAGACTCATGGATATTTACTTTATCCTTTGGGTTATAATGCAACAATACTTTATTTTGTGGTTTAAGTCATTCCAGCTTCAGCTATTAGGAGCCTATTTGGTTGGCTTCAATGTCAATCTGACATTCCCATCAACATGCTTCTGGTTTTGTTTTTGTTTCTAGTATTTCCCTACTTTCTGGTATTACAGGACGCTCTAGGCTCATCTAGTACACTCACCTCTCTTCTTTAGTCATAGGCCAGTCATTTCTTCCTTCTATTAGAAAATAATACTGGAAACCAAGATGTGGGCTCTACTTAAGTTCCATGCTATCATGCTCAACATTCACTTTTATAATGAGATAAATTGATAGAGACCAGGGATAAATCTGTTTAATATTTCTTGTCCTTAGTTTCTTCTTATTATTGCTCATCTTATACAATTTAGAAAGTACCAAAATGTGTACACATTTTATATACATGTAAAAAGGTTTAAAATCAATACTTAATTCTATATATTTTTCTTTTTTGGCTACTTTTAAGCAATGCATTTTTCTATGTCATGAAAAACTCTATACAAACATCATTTATAATCACTACATAATATCCTATGAATGCATACAATATATTTAATTGTACTTCTAAAGTTAAATATTTACACAGGAATGGAAGAAAAAGTATCCAATGTACACACACCTATTATGAAATTAATTTAAGCCTT
>NW_003852609.1:435201-443485 GCF_000181295.1 Otolemur garnettii | reverse complement strand
GAATGTTTTGACATAATAACTAAGAAAGTTACATGAAGGCTATGTTAACCAGTTTGATGGAAATGTCATGGATTGTGTGTGAAAACACCACACTGTACCCCCAAAGTGCATCAATGTACACAGTTACCATTCAATAAAAAAAAAGTTAAATATTTAAGTAAACTCAATTTTCAACATTTTAAAATAGAAAAAAATTATTCTATTAATTTCCAGTTGCTTATTTATTTGCAACTTTATTATTAGACCGTCCTAGTATATTTAATATATACATATTGATAACTTTGAAATTAATATATGCCCATGAAACCATTACCACTATCAAGTTCATAAACATATGGACATCTTCCCAAAGTTCTCTCTTACTCCCTTTGCTATTGTTATTGGGTTTCTTTTTTCCAATTGCCTATTTAGGGTGTACATATATATATATATATATTTTTTTTTTTGGCTGGGTCTGGGTTTGAACATGCCACCTCTGGTATATGGGGCCAGCACCCTACTCCTTTGAGCCACAGGCACTGCCCAGGGCAAGATATAGTTTATATATCTTATAAATAAGTCTTTTACAGACATTTCCCAAAAGGATAACAATATTTTCTTCCAAAATCAGTATATAAGAGTTTATCTTTCTAACCCTAGAAATCAATGAACAATAATAGTTTTTAAATGTTTGTTGAATGGAAAAAAATATTATCTTATTTTACTTTTAATTAGCATCTTTTCTTACTTAGGAGATTGGGCGATATTTCTTTGTTTATTTACCGTACACAAACAGGGAATGCAAAGGTCAGTTGGATTCTGTACCTGTTAAGTTCCCTCACTGGCTTCTACCAAAGAGCACCTGAGTGTTTCATCAGCTCAGAAGCTTCACTGAAGATTTAGGTCATAGGAAGGGGACATATGGCATACGTAGAAAATAATATTGTTTCCATCCCCATGCCTCCCAATGTATTGGACCTTTAGATAGATACTATTTGGAAAATAAACAATTACTAAATATTCATTTAATATTCACATATTCATTTACCAAAACCCAGCAATGTACCAAACAGTATACTCAGCCCTGGAGTTGGAAAGCAGACTACACATGCTCTTTCTGTCAAGTTGTTTATAATCTGGTGGGAGGCACTTACAGTCTCATGACTATTTTGAAGCAAACGAAGATTAATTATTTTAATCACAAGGAGCCATGAAGCTCGTGTTAGAAGTGTTTCTAGAACAGGAAGGATGCTCTTACTTTAATAACTCCCCATGGAAACCATCTGAGAACATACTCAAAATGTCAGAGAGACAAGGAATAGAAACAAAAAAAAACCTAGAGCAGAAAGGAAAGAGAGTGAAGAAATAAAGAATAGGGAGAAGAAAAGAAAGACACAGGGAGAGACAGAGAGAGCACGTGTGATCTGAGCATATAAGTATACCAATAAATTGAAAATTTCAGGGAAGAACTAGAAAGAACAGAATACTGTGATATTTCAAAACCTTTGTAATATGCTTAACTTCATTTTTTCCACTTTTTTTTATGTCTCAAAAATGGAACTAACTCCAAATTCTGCTTATTGTTTTCCCTCAGAAGTTTCTTGAATTCTGTGTCCCTTTCTCCTTTTCCATCTATGACCATCACCAACTGAGGCTGACTATTTACTCTGTCCTTGGCAATAAGCCTTTGGTCAGACTCTCAGAAGTCCCCTTCCCTCCCACAGCCCCCAGGGGTTTGCCTGGCTGCTTCCTGCCTGCTGCCACCATCAACTCTTCCATCTGCATTATGTTACACTTGGGCTCTGCTTGGAGCAACATGCCAGGCCCTCATTTCTCCCTATTTCTAAAACAGCTACAACATATCCCCCTGGCTTTCTCAAATATTTCTTTGTCTTTTGTTTTGTTTTGCTTTATTATTAATAATAAGTTAAAGTAGACAACATAAACCATCAATGAATCGTATCACCAAGTAATACTGAGTAATTTTTAAACTCTAAGTGCCTGGCATTTGGATAAGACCCTTGTATTTGACATCCAGTTTAATCCTAACCATTCTATTTGGTAAATACAGAGGGACATAAAAATATATATACACATTTTAAGGAAGGAAAAACTGTATTAAAATTGTTAATACTCAAGTTACATTTGACTTTTGCAGCTATAAAAGCTATAAGATATGATATGCAAGATAACAAACATTATAGGGATATATTGAGTTTACAATTACCATACAGCCTTTTCCTTTCTTAAAATGTTTATACATTTTTTGGCACCCTCTGTATTTGTATGATCTCAGTTTACAGAGGAGAAACCCAGGTCCTAGAGTTAACAGAACCAAAATTACAGAACTATACGAAATTTTAATGTACTGGAGAGATGTTTGAGTTAGAACATACTTTCAGGACTGAATCTTACAGCTATCTTTCCCTGATAAGGTTGGTCTTAACTTTCATTTGATCATTTTTATTTATGGAAGAAGAATTTATTCTGATTGCCATTTTTCCCCTGACATTTCACATTGAAGTCTCCTCTCTTTTCTCATTGTTGTTATTGAATTCATTTACTCATATATTTATCAAATCTATTGAGTCCCACTGACCGCCATAGGCCACTCTAGATGCTGTGGAATATAGCACTGAATAGGACAGAAGCAGTCCTGCCTTCTTGAAAGTTATATTTTAATAGGAGAAAAAAGTTAAGAAGTAAATAATGCATAAGTTGCGTAAAGTACAGATGTTCTTAAGATTATGAAGGAAATTAATAAGTGACTATGAAAAGTAGTCATAGGACTAACTTTAAATAGGATAGTCCTTTTTTAATCCAATAAAAAGATTATATAAAACCAATATATAAACAATTATGTGCTCATAGGAACAATAAACACAAAAATGGTCTAGTAATGAGGGGGGTGAGAAGGGGGGGGCAATTGGTGGGATCTCACCTAATGTGTATAATCCAAGGGTGTTCAGTATACCCCCTGAGCAAAGGGTTCTTCTACAGCTTGAACTTTACTTGGAAATGAGAACATTGTAACCTAAAAATGTGTACCCTCATATTAATTTGAAATTAAAAAAATCTATTTCCTAACATAAAAAGGGGATAGTTCTTTTTTCTAAGAGGTGACATTTTTGCCAAGGCCTAAATGAATGATAAGGGGCCAAACACTATATAAACTCTCTGAGAAAACAGCATTTCTTTTAGACTAGTGAAAAAATAAGTTCAAGGTATGGAGGCAGAGGTAGAAGATAAGATCAAAATGGTGAGAAAAGCTGTATTCATTAAGGGTCCTACAGGCACCAGTAAAAAAAGTCAGCAATTCACTGGGATTGCAGGGAGAAGCCACTGGCATGTTTTTAGCAAGAAAGTGATAAGCTCTGATTAGCGTTTTAAACACACTACAGATGCTGTTAGGCCAAGTGAAATTTTAGGTGCCAAAGAGTGGGTGATTCAAATTCTCCGAGGCTTGTATGAGTTTTATTTATAACCTGGAAGAAAACTCCATATTCTCAGAGTGCTTTGGTTTCTTGGGAGAAATTTAATTTAAGAAAATCTCTATCTTTTCAATTTTCTTTTTCCTAAAATTAGACCATTTTGGTTTTGGGCATTTTTTTTTTCCCACCACAGAGGAGAAGTAACAAGATTTAACATCTCATAAAAGCAAATTAATGATGATATTAGTAGATGATCCTTAATTTCGTACACCACCTGGGTTCCTGTGAGCACCCTGCTTTCCTACCATTTGCATCCAGCTATCATATTACATGGCCTGGTGGGTGAATGACGGGTTGCATGTGTGATGCAGGGAAGGAATGCCACCTCCTTCAGCTGTGATACTTTGGTCCACCCCCTGTCTCGCTGGCCCTTAGGGGTATCTTCTATAAACAGAAGGATCTGCTCTAGAACATAGCATCTCAAATGTGACACTGCTGTGAGCTGACTGAGTCTCCATGATGAGCAGCTGCCTGGTATCTTGCAGTCTGGGCACCCTGCCTTCTAGTGACTGGCTGCAGGAAACATTGCCTGGATAATCAAGAATATCTCCAGATACTGTCAAATTTTCCCTGGGCTGGGGAGCAAAATCTCTGACATTTGAGGACCACAGCTATGGAAGGATCTCTTAGTTCTATCTTTGCATTTAGATTTTTTTTTTTTTTGAGACAGAGTCTATCAAGGTGTCGCCCTGGGTAGACTGCTGCGGCATCATAGGTCATAGCAAACTCCAACTTTTGGGCTCAAGCTATCCTCTGGCCTCAGTTTTTCTATTTTTAGAAGAGACAGGGTCTCACTCTTGCTCAGGCTGCTCTGGAATTCATGAGCTCAAGCAATCCACCTGCATCATTTTCCCAGAGTGCTAGGATTACCACTTTGCATTTAGATTTTAAATGTATCAAGAATCCTAGAAATTATCAGAGACTGTGGTGCTTTTGATATTTTATGTTACTTAGGAAGACATTTTCTTCTAAGAAATACTAAGTTTCCTCCCCCCTTCTCTCTTCATTTCTGTGACACCAAATTATTGCTCCAAATTGATTCTAATTACAAAGAACAATCTGCTAAAGCCTGGGTGGACAGAATATCCATCTCTCCCTTCTCAAAAACTGAGATACAGAAAACTCAAAGGTTTCTTGTTCTTCAGTATACAGCAAATCGCATTTGCCTTTATACGGGCCAATGATTCATTAAAGAAATGAGAAATGTGTGTACATTTGAGAACAAAGGAATATAAGGCAAATCCAAATGAGGATACATATTTCTAAATAACTATAACCTTATTTAAATTAGAATTTTCTATTTATCATTTCCCTACAGTGTAGGGAAAAAATAGGCCAACTGGACTAATTCAAGCTTGAAAATATGGTTCTTTCATTCTTAGATTCAATTCTGCATTACCTATAGTGTTTCTTCAAGAATCCCAAGTGGGTCAGCACCCACAGTCCTACAGTCCCAGCTGGGCTTATTTGTGTCTTGTTACCTGAGACTGTTTGCTTGCATTTTTTTCTTCTTGAATGCTTTTTTATCCATTCTTTGCCTGACCAAATCCTTCTGATCCTTCTCAACGCAAATCAAACATCAGCTTCTTCTGAGAAGGCTTCCTGACCTCCACTCTTCACCATGATTTCAGCGGCTTTGTGCCCACAATTACCTTCAGCCAAGCAAGAAAAACTGAAGAGCTCAGTTTGGAGGCTGCAAATTTGCCAAGAAAAAGATAATGATGAAATGGATAAAAGCAATGGAAGAAATACTGAAAATAAGTATGTCAATGTATGGCACAAATTTATATGTAAAACCAAGTTGGTTAGGGATTGAATATGTGGGTGAGGAAAGAAATTATGTCATCGGGGTTCTTTTCATGAGAATGGAGCTGGTTTTCAAACCTCTCCTGGTGCACTATAAAAATAGAATACTAATTATTTTCTCTACTCGAGGATGGAAATTAATAGTTCTTATGAATCTAATGAATTGGACTGAGTTTAATGAACTATCCAGGTATAGAGTGAAATAAAAAGAGAGTATGACTTTTGCCAGGAAGGAATAGCAAGTCAGGATTTCTATGAAAAATGCAGAGGATGGAGTCAGAGGCCAAGAGGAAGATGAAGCACGGGATGGCTAAAAGAGGCCCCATGAGTCCTAGATCTGTTAGCAGAATATTTGTCCTAAAATAGGGTACTTTGACCTGAAAGCAATGGGTAGGAAGACCTGCAAAGACCTTTTCTGAGAGGTATTGTTCAAGTGTCCCAGAACCTTGTGAAGCCAAGTCCTTTTTCTTTCCCCTTTTTCACCTTATTTTTATTTTTAAAATTGCTTTAATAGATTTTGTTTTCAGAACAGTTTTAGATTCACAGAAAAATTAAGCAAAACGTACAGAGGTTTCCCATGTACCCAGCACCCCTACACATACATAGCCTCCCCCACTGGAGTGGTGTGTTTGTGACAACTGCTGAATCTACGTTGACATATCATTATCACTCAGAGCCCAAGGTTCACATTAGTGCCTGCTTTTTGGGTTGCAAATTCTACGATTTGACAAGCTTAAAAGACATGTATACATCAGGATACTATCATGCTGATTGTTTTCACTGCCCTAAAATTCCTCTGTGATGATGCCTTTTTCCAGGCTATTTTACTGGGAAAGAGATAGAAGATTGGGTTGAACAAATGTGCAGCTCCTGATGCCTGTTTGAGCCCCCTCTTCACCAGCACAATTTCAGCAGAGCACCCTGGACTTGGGCCAGTCAAGTGCAGCCATCACTATGGCAGAGACAGACTTTGAAAAAATTTCCCTGGAGAGGCCATCCTGGTTTAGTTACTCCCATAGGTTCCCTATGGCTCCTACAACTGGGGAATTAGGCCCAGCACCTGTTTGAGAAAATTCTCTAGCCAATCCATAGCCTGCCAATATCCTGCCACAGATTCTCCTGCTGTTTTCCTGGGTAAATATATCCCTCTAGCATTCCTATCCTATGGATGGAGACTTCACTGGTCCTCAAGGGTCAAAATATTCTGATATAGCTCAGAGGGCTTCTCTGTGGGCAGCCCCAATATATTTTGCAGGGCTAAGAGACTGCAGCCCCTTGGTAACATGGGTGCCATAGGGGATGGCAGGTAGAATCATGGACAGGCCTCGGCCCTCCCTCTATGCACCACAACAAAACATCTAGCAGAAGGAAGAACAGATGGGGCCTTGCCCTCCACACAGTGGTGCAGCTGCCAGTCCTTGGTGCCACCACTCAGATGTGGAAACATCTCTTGCAGAACCAAAGCCTGAACTTCTCCAGGGCTTTAGAATTGGTAGGCCTTACTAGATGAGCTCCCTTGACAAGCAGGTAGGTGTATTTGTTCCTGTTTCTTCCATCAATTAACACCAGAGCGGATGCACTGCTTGTCTCCTGCTGCAGAAGCTGCCACTGCCTGACCTGTAGCTTCAGGCTCTGCCCCAGGCCCTGAACCCCAGAACCAGCACGTCTTTCACTGGATCCCAAGGCACTTCTCTTTCCAGCACTCCACTATGCTACTGCCTTGTGGGAATGATGCCTGTTTGTGACACGAGTCTTTGCTCAGGATGTATCTAGCTTTCTAGAATCAACACTACTCTCACAATGGCCCAGGACACTGACAATTCCAAGAAGACGCCAATAGGATCCTAAACTCTAGTGAGAATCCATTAGGAATTCCTCCACTTGTCTTTGGAAATGATTGAACTGAAATTGCTGTAGAACCCCTGGGTTGGGGCAGTGGTAAATTACAGTCCATGGTAGTAGGAGCAGTAAAGGGTAATTCTCAGACTTCTGATATTTTGATGACAGCTTCACTAAATGGAGTTTCTATTGGCTGAGATGGGGAGACTGGAGATGGACAAAGCATGGGGGAGAACATTATATCAACATTGATGTAATTATTTTCTTCTCTCCCTATGCAAATAGAGACTTTATTTTACTCAAGTTTATGTTACTTGACATCTAAAATTTTTGGGGGAATTTTATTAAAGTCAGCCAGTATTTGTTGAGTCATTGATAAAGCATGTTAATAAAGCAACTGTTCTTTCATTAAACAAATATAATATGTATCAACTTTTTGCCATGTGTGAACCATTCTTGTGGACACCTCATGGGGAGAGAGCAGTGAACAAAATGCAGTGCCTGCTCCCATATGGCTTGCAATGTTGCAAGAATTTTTTTCAGACAGAAACTCAGAATTTAATTCAGACAGTCTCAGAATCTGTGTTATGTTATTTCTGAATAGAAGAAATAATTTTTAAAAGTTAAAAATACTCCTTTGAGTCTCTCCATTCATAAATAATATCCATAAATATACAAAAATTATGTTACTTAAACATCACTACATACATTCCAAAATATTTCAGAGTAAGTTTGTCATATACGTTAATTTTTAAAATCTGTCATTTTATAAATGAGTAATTAAACATAAAATGTTCTGGAGCTGGAAGCAATTTTATGAATTTTTCTACAAACTTTTACTCAAATTAAGGTTTCCTTCTATGACCTCCCTGATATTATTTAGTTAGTACTCAAGAGTTTCAGTTCAAGGAACAGGACTTATCCCCATGTTCAGTGTCACCTTTGCATTCTAATTATTCCTGGAAATGAATGGGTACTTTAGTTAAAAAAAAAAAAAAAAAAGGTTTACTGGAAAAAGCCTCTCCCTCTATCCAAACCCTCCACCAGAGTTGTACACTTATTACAATCAATGAACCTACCTTGCCATGTCATTGTCATCCAAAGTTCAAAGTTGACATGGGGCTTCTTTCTTGGTGGTATAAATTCTCTGTTTAGACAAATGTTTCCAA
>NW_003852609.1:426372-435148 GCF_000181295.1 Otolemur garnettii | reverse complement strand
CAAATACTTTGTGAAAAAAATAGCTCCAAAATTCTTTGCCTAAGTCGATAGCCATAAGAATTTCTCCCACATTTTCTTGTAGAATTCTTACAGTTTCATGTATTAGGTTTAAGTCTTTTATCCATCATGAATTTATTTTATAAGCAGGAGCAAATCCTGTTTCAGTCTTCTACATATGGTTTTCCAATTTTCTCAGCACTATTTATCAAATAAGGACACTTTTCCCCAGTGTATGTTTTTCTCTGCTTTGTCAAAGATCAGATGACAATGGAAAAATGCTTTTATACCTGGGTTGTCTACTCTGGGCCATTGGTCTATATCTCTGTCCCTGTGTCAGTACCATGATCTTTTGGTTACTGTAGCCTTGTAGAATAGCTTGAAGTCTGGTAAAGTGAAGCCTCCTGCTTTGTTATTTCTTAAGCTTGGTTTGGCTATTTGGGATATTTTCTGGTTCCATATAAAATGTAGAACTATTTTTCCTAGATCGCAAAAAATTGACATTGGTGTTTTAATGGGGATTTCATAGAATCTGTAGAACACTGGGTCATATAGATATTTTAACAATGCTGAGTCTGCTGATTCATGAACATGATATGTTTTTCCATCTGTTTATGTCCTCTGTGATTTCCTTCCACAGCATTTCATAGTTCTCCTTGTAGAGGAGGTCTTTCATCACCTTAGTTAAATATATTTCTAGGTATTTTATTTTCTTTATGAAAAATATTGAGTCTTTGATTTCATTTCTCAGCTTGATTGTTGGCATAAAGGTATGCTACTGGTGTGTGTACATTGATTTTGTAACCTGAGACTTTGCTGAATTTATTTATCAAATCTAGGAGTCTCTTGGTAGAATACTATCTTATATGTTTTGAATTTTTTTCACAAAGTATCTTACTTTATTTTCAAAATCATTTTCTTGAGCTATGACTGATATACAAAAAGCTGTATGTATTTATTGAAGCAACTTGATGAGTTTGGAGCTACGTATATACCCATTAAGGTTAATCAGAGATGTGTGGCTGTGCCACAAGTTTGGAGAAGACCAGCTCCCATCATTAAAAGGCAGTTTTCTAACACTAACCATTCTACCTTTCAATATCTTTCTTATACCCTGGTGAGTGTTTGAGATTTTGCCTTGAGTACTCTTAAATAGAAAGGTTGAGATTTTGCCCTAAGAAATAGACTAGAACAGTAGAATCCTGCATCACATAATGACATGTTGACTGAATGACATGTTGAATGAATGTTGACTCACAGTGGTCCCTTGAGATTATTGTATACCTGAAAAGTTCATATAAATGAGCTCAGCTGTGCACGTGGACAATGTCATTGGTTGGTATATTTGATAGGGCACCACCACTAGCAGGAACTTAAAATGACCACCAATATTCACTCATTCATCTCTGTGAGTCTTTCCACCTTTCTCTGTTCCTACCTGACCCCAGGCAGTCTAGTTGTTGCCCCCAGTGCTTCTTGTGACCTCCTGGGAAGTGCGCCTGACTACTGGATCAGTTGGGTGTCTGCATTTGGCTCTCAGTTCCTGGAGGCCAGGGAAATCCTCTCAGGTTGTTGTGCCAACTTATAGAAGGAGCAACACCATCCAGGTCAGACTCCTCTTTACTCTTCTGTTGTTTTTATTTTTTTTAATCAGTTCAAATTCTTTTTTTCCTAAAGAAGAGTCATTGATAATTTCAACAAAATAAATATGATTTAGGTCAAATATTTCCTACAGTTCTTGTGGCAGACACAAACTTGAAAATAAGATATGGTTCCAAATTCATAATTCTGTATTCCACAAGTTTAGTAAGCCTTAGAAAAATGTAGTTTCTTTCAAAAGAAGGCTTTTTTCATACCAGTCCTTCTCATAAATTAACATACAAGAATTATATAATTTATCTTGACATGCATGAAGACTTCTGGTAGGGCTGTGAAGTACTTGCGATGTCAAGAGACACCTAACCCCCATGATTTTTGATGTTGAGCACGTGGCTTTCCTGCTTGCCAGTTTACTACAAGGCAAGCCTGATGGAGTATCCTTTTGTAAGTTTCCCTTGATATCTTTAAATTTCTGTTTAAACTTGTTGCAGCTCCCCATTTCCCACATGAGAAGAGCAGAGATTTATGCCTCCAGGTTTAGGGACTTACACATTGATTTCTACTTTCACTAGTGGCTGTAATCTTCCAGGGGGTGATGACAGAGGGGCCCGCAATCTCTTCTCTAAGTGAACACCAAAAACAGGTACTTAGTTGTTCACCCTAAACATGAACCCTAAGCAGGATTTTCAAAGGCAGGGAAGGTGTGTATTGCAGTCTTCTGCATGTTCTTCCTGAGTAAGAACCCAGTAGCCCAGGACTATATATTTACTAGCCTTCCAGATCTTTGCCACCTGCCTGAACTGTGAAAATGTCAGCTTGACATGTATTTCTATAGAAAGGACCTTGGGATCACTGTTTCTGCTCTCTGAATTCTTGACAAAATTCATTCGGTGTTTGTTTTAGAGGTCTTAAGACCATCCCCAAGTCGTCTTATTTTCTAGAAGGACTCATAAGACACAGTAGCATGTTATGCTCATGGTTAAGTTTCATAAGAATAAGAATAACAGGAAAATATGCACTGGGCAGAGTTTGGGGAGGCCAAATACACACTTATGAACCATCACTGCATAGGATGTGCCTTTCCTCTGGATCTGAAATACAAGGAATTTATTATAAAAAGAGACTCTGCCAAGAGAAGGATTTTATGGAAAGTTCATCATATAGACACATCCTGCTATCAGTCGTCATAACCAAAACTCAGGACCCCCATAATAAAATCATGTACATGTCATCAATCTTGATATTTGTGCAAACAAATCATATGGCATGTTCTACTATTCTAGGCATACACAGAATTTAAAGATATGAGGAACATAGAATCCTCAACATAAAGTATCTTCTGAGGACCAGATTACCAAGGGTTGGCCAGGGGTTACTTGTGGTTCTAGGTTTCTGTGGAGACATAGAAGAAACAAGGAACCAGCTCTACTCTTTTCACAGTGCTCTTTTCGGAGTAAGATGGAAATTTTTTAAAGATACAAAAAATAAATTTATGGTAAGAATTGCTCTTAAGCAAACACATTTGATGAAATAGGGCATTTTCACAGGAAAATATATGTGCACATCCACATACATATATACATACAATCTCTGTGTAAACTGTCAGGATTCGAGGTCAAATAATTTATTTGGGAGGTAATCCCAGGAATTAAAATTATTTAAGTGTTTGGAAAAAAGGGAGGTTAAAAAATAAAAGCCAGTAAAATCTCATGATCAAGCCAGCCATCATTGTGGGCAACCAGAGCTCAGTCATGCTGAGAAAGTCTGGAGACAATATGGTATATCAGTTATCCTAACCAAGAGCACAAAAATAGAAATATTTATCTACCAAGTCTCCTTCCATCATTTTTCAAGGACTGTTTTTAGGGTCATTAACTTCCCAGCACTTCTGGCTTGCTCTATATGCAAGTCAAATTGGCACCAACGGCCACTAAAAAGAAAAAAAAAAAAACTCAAATAAAATTACAAATGTTCAAGTAAATAATCAGGTGTGTGGATACAGACAGGGAATTAAAAATGTCTGCTACATATACATGCATAAACATAAAAATGTTAATGCTAACAGTTTTAGAAAGTCAATTTGGTTGTGAATTATAAACATGGTCTCCTGGAGATTAAAATAGTCTAAGGTATTATCAAATAAGTTTGTATTTAAAATTAAAGCCTTGGGAATGAACAACATTTACTTTTTAAGGACTGAGTTACTGTGTTGGAACACCAAGCATCACATGTGATAATCAGGGAACTGGTTGTTTAATGCCCCCTGAATCATACAACTTAAGCTACTGTGTTTACAGAAATAACATAAAATCATTACTATCTTTTTTTAACCTTCTTGATAGAGACTTATTAATCCAAAGATAGCACTGATTATAAAAGATCATAATTTTATATTTTCCTAAAATGGAAAGAGGAAAGAAACTGCCAATTCACTATCACTTGATGCCAATTTAAAAATGCATTTCTATTTTTGAGATGGTAGAATGTGGAAAACCCAAGTGTCTTAGAATTGATAAAGTATGATAATATTAATTAATTCAAAGGTTGCTGGTAGGAAATGAAACAAAAGAAATGACATGGGAACCACAGACTTGATCATTTATAAAATGATCCTGGTAACATATTTAG
The DNA here is from genome assembly GCF_000181295.1 of Otolemur garnettii. Classification (NCBI taxonomy): domain Eukaryota; kingdom Metazoa; phylum Chordata; class Mammalia; order Primates; family Galagidae; genus Otolemur; species Otolemur garnettii. The sequence continues at coordinate 430,924 of NW_003852609.1, read as the reverse complement.
TATTAATAAGTGCTCTTTTGAAGAATGTTCATGCTTTTTCCTAGGCTAGGTGACTTTCATCTCTGAACATCAAAACCTGCTATAAGAATAATGCTGTGTGGTCACAGAAAGCTAAATGATCCTGCCAATACCAGTTGCAAAACTACTCATTCATCTTTCAAAATGCCTTTTCTTATAAAATTATCTGTTCCTAACTCAGAAAAAGGAGAGGAGCATACTTTCATCCTGGTTATTTCCCTAGTCTGTCTCAGATTTTCTTCAAATACTACCTCTACAAAGCTTTGCCCTACACTGATCTTTAGGAAAGAAGCTAAAATGTTTAATCAGGATTTTGAAGTTCAAATCCCCAAAAGGAAGTCTTTTTAGCAGTATGTTCATAAGTGTGTAGGGATTTCCCACCAACCTTTCTCAGTTGTTGCCTGGACTTGGATCATTGAGAAAGAAAAGAGGAAATGAGCTAGTTCTTCTTTTTGTTGTTATTGTTTTTTTCACTCTCTCTCTCTTTCTTTTATCTACTTACTTTGTCATTACTACCTGCTATAATATGAACATTTGTACTCCCATATGTTGAATAATAATCGCCAATGTGATAGTACTGGATGGTGGGAGCCTTTTGGAAGGTGCTAAAGTCATCAGGGTGGAGCTCTTATGAGTAGGATCTGTGCCCTTATAAAAGGGCAGAAAAAGAGTAATGGGATGCAAATCAGTAAAAATAAAGAATTCTTCTCAGCATAGTAGGAAAAATGAAGGGGTGAATACCTCACCTATTGATTTTCTGAACTCCCGAATATTATTCTTTTGTTCCTATTTTTGTATTGATAAATGCTATAATAATTTACACGGGTTCTCTGTTAGAATCAGCATACTTTTTTTGACATGATATAAGAGTCAAATGCTTACCATTTTATGTTAGTTGCATGTTATCCCTTTTAATCCTTGTCATACCCATTGTAAAAGAGCTGCTTTGGGCACAAATGAAGACTCTGTGGCTTAATGGCATTATGCAGTTTCCAAAGGGATCTAGCTGAGTAGTTGTTCCAGAATTCCAAATCAAGTTATGGTTCTAAAACAATGGAAAGTGGTTCTTACAGCTAAGCAATATTCAAAATGAAGGTCTGCATTTAGAGGACACAGGACTTTAGATCCTATTCTGTTTTAAACCATATTTCAAATCCACTTTTGGAAACAGACAATGATGGTTATTGGAGGTCACCCTTCAGGGCTCATGGTGCTGAGTCATTGACAAACTGTTTCTGTGTTATAAGGTGAAAATGATGAAATATTCTGCTATGTCTCAAGTGTTGTCTCTTCCACTTACGTAATCTTAAGAACAACAAAAAGCCTAAACATTAGCAAAGATTAATATATTCTGTCCTCTGTATATCTATAGAGATTGCCAAATTTATTTATTCATTCATTTTTCATTCTTCAAAAGATTTACTGAGTTTCACTCAAGAAGAAAAAGACACAGAGTTAAGGGGCTGTCAGGGATTATTAAGAATGTAGTAGATGCAAACTCAGTCAAAAAATAACACTTTATGAATGAAGCAAGAAAAATGAGCAAAATTAACATTTTCAAATTATCTGCCTTTGTTAAAATGAACTTTTAAATTGTATAAAGTTATGATTAAAGTTAGTACACTAGGAGTGTCTTTTTTTTATTTCCTTTATGCACAGATCTTGGCATACAAGTTGAGTATTCCTTATGCATTTCCTATACACCAAACTGAGCCAGGGTCTCCAAACTGCATGCCCTGAGTCCCTGTGCAGTACAAATCCTGGAATAATACTTTTGTTCAATGCCTTTCATTATAATGTTGATGAGAAAATAAATCTATTGCTATGAGAACCACTGTCTGTGTGGAGTTTGCATGTTCTCCCCATGTCTGCATGGGTTTTCTCTGGGTATTCCAGTTTTCTCCTACATCCCAAAATTGTGTCTGTTAGATAGATTGGCATGTTCACATTGTTCCATCTGTGTTTGTGTGGATGTGGGTGTAAGTTCACCCTGCCATGGAATGGTCTCCTGTCCAAGGTTAGCTCTTGCCTTGCTCCCTGAGATGCCACAATGGGCACAGCCACTTGCAAACCTTAATTGGAATACACAGGTTGGAAAATGAATGAATATAGTATTGTAAAGTTAAAAAATACTCAAGTCTAGGGTAATCCTACAGGTGCATAAAAATAAACGATGTGACACAAAGGCATCAGTGAGCCTGCCGTACCTGTAATTATTTGTTTTGGAACTGAGCGGTGCTAGGCGGTGCTTCTTATGGTGTTGGCTTGGCCAACATTTATTCCTTAATTTAACCTACCACTACTATGACACCAGTGCTCACTGATTCACCAAAATTTGGGTAAATTATTATCTTACTTGTTTTTATTAAGATTTCCCAAATGTTAGCCAGGCATTGTGGTGGGCGCTGGTAGTCCCAGCTACTCAGGAGAGAATCGACTAAGCCCAGGAGTTGGAGGTTGCTGTGAGCTGTGATGCCATGGCACTCTACCAAGGTCAATAAAGTTAGATTCTATCTCTACCAAAAAAAAAAAAAAAAAACCTAATGTGTGTATGATTCACTTTTTTAAATGTTTAATATGACAAGAGTTTTGCTTTTTATTTGGCAGTCATTTAATGTCTTTGTGACCAAAAATAAGACAGAGGAACTTAACTACTTTTTCAGTCATAAAAATTGGTTTTGTTATATTTTGTTTTACTTAAAGTCACAGTTATTAAGAAGGTATCCACAATGTTAAGTGGAGAATCACTTTTCTCTCTGGCAGCTGAAAACCCACAGATACTTTCTGCCACAATAGCTAGAAAGTAGGAAGGATGAATCCAATGTAGTCATCTCCAACTGGTTCTCCACTGCCATCACAAAATTAGGTTAAAACTGCCACCAGGAAATGATAAATGTTTGAGCTGATGGAAATCTTTATTACCCTGACTTGATCATTATACATCATGTGCTTCTCTCATATCACATGTACTTGCATAAACATGGACAGCTATTATGTATCTATGATAACTAAAAATAATTTACCACTTGTTCACAACCACCTTCATCTGATGCACCTCTGATTTCTCATCCTATTGTTTCCATACAAATGCTGCAGAAAAATTCCCTTTCTCTCAAGGAGTGTAGACAGAGCTTTCTTCATTATCTTCAATATTATATCAGGTCAAGCTGTCAGGCTTTTTTTCGCATAGAGATTTCAGGCAAGGGAAGTTATAAGTCATGGAGTAGGGAGCTCTATCCATAAAACCTTCTAAAATCCAAATTTCTTCTTTCCAGGAGTACTTGGGGGTCCTAGAAGTAAAGTCATCTTTATTTTAAGTGACTTCAGGGAAGAATTCATGCTTAATGAGTTCTTTTTTTTCTTTTTATTTTTATTTCATATAGCATAATTGTGTACATTAATGCAATCATGGGGTACAGTGTGCTGTTTTCATGTACATTTTGAAATACTCTCATCAAACTGGTCAACATAACCTTCATGTCATTTTCTTAGTTATTGAGTTAAAACATTCATACTCTGCTTTTAGAAAGATTCACTTGTACCCTTGTAAGATAAACCATAGAGGTGACCCCACCAATCACCCTCCCTCCCCCCATCCACTCCCCTCACCTCACCCTCTCACCCCCTTTCTCATATTCTAAGGCTAAAATTAGATTATGACATTCCTATAAAAGTTATGAATTAGTTTCAAAGTAAGGCTGTGTACATTGGATACTTTTTCTTCCATTCTTGAGATACTTTGCTAAGAAGAACATTTTCCAATTCCATCCATATAAACATGAAAGAGTTAAACTCTCCATCCTTCTTTAGGGCTGCATAGTATTCCATGGTGTATACGTACCACAATTTAGTGATCCATTCATGGGTCGATAGGCATTTGGGCTTCTTCTATGACCTAGCAATCATGAATTGGGCTGCAATAAACATTCTGATACAAATATCTTTGTTGTAATTTGATTTTTGGTCTTCTGGATATATATCTCATAAAGGAATTGCAGGATCAAATGGCAGGTCTATTTTTAGTTCTCTCAATGTTCTCCAGATGTCTTTCCAAAAGGAACGAATTAATTTTCATTCCCACCAGCAGTGTAGAAGTGTTCCCTTTTCTCCACATCTACACCAACATCTCTTAATGAGTTCTTGATTGAAGTTTTCTGCGTGTCCAGCCAGTAGCAATCCTGCTCCTTATTTTAGGCATAAGCATCTCAAGCAATGCTAACCCCAGACAGGTGGTATCCTTAGTATTTGTTCAACACCTGATCTGTATTCAGTTCTTTGCATTGCACATAGAAAAAGTGGCTTAGAAATTTTGTATTATCTACTTATAAATGTTTCAATACCTCACATCTGGTAGCTTGGATGAACATTATTTAGGGACCATCTTATACATGTAGCATAGATCTGTGACTCCATAGTTGGTCACAGTGACTCTACCAAAATTTATATTTTAGCCCAAAGACCTGCCCTTGTTCATCCTCTACCACAGGAACACTGATACTGGTGGATTTTCCTGCTATCTGCTTCTGCTTCATGA
>NW_003852609.1:417644-424392 GCF_000181295.1 Otolemur garnettii | reverse complement strand
AAGGCAAAGCACTTCATGTCAAAGTAGATTTATATAGGCCTTTTGTTCATCTGATACAGATTCCATGGGTATTTCATTATTCATGAGACATGTTTTAACACTTTCCTTCAGTAGCCCCATGGCTGTGTTGTCTCCACTATCAAAGAGCAAATCACTCTTCTTGGTTATGTGAATCAGAAGTGCCAAGACCAGCCTTCACGGTAGGTGATTGTGATGGAGGAGGAGTGAAAAATGCTACTGATATTTCTGGTGACGTCCACCAACTTGGTCCCAGAAATTGACAAATTTAATGTAATGAGAAGGCAAAGAATTTTTAAGGACTGGTAATATAAACATTTGTCAGGGAATAAATGTATGCCCACGGTTAGAAAGGTCAGGGTTTAGATATAAGATTGGATTGAACAAGGAATTAAATCTGCAAAATATTTACTTTTTCCTCCCTGTATTTACATGACTATTTCATATAAAATGATTCATTGCTATTATCAATCATGTATCTCTTCAAATATTATGTAGATGTGGTTTTAAAATGTGTTTTAAGTCATATAACCCACTAACAATCCACACTAAGGTGTTTCTAGAAGAACTCATGTGTATTTTCAATATTGGAGGAAAACAACAACATAAAATTTTTAATAACCAATGGAAAATTCAAGATATTGTGATAACAGTTATAATATATTAAATACTATTTTTTTCTTAAACATGCTAAACTTAAGTGCACTAGAACATGTACCCCCGATCACAGAGGTTTTTCTGTCAAGTTTATTGCTAATTCTCATTCTTAGAACCAAGTTATTGGCATCCAATAATCATTCAATAAATATTAGTTAAATTAATGGTTTAAAAGGAAATACAGGTACACGACCCCAGAGGTCTTTTAAAATTTTTTAATGATGACTTTGAACTATTAATGTTACTGTGGTATTTAGCCAGAACAGTCTTGTTTAGATTATTTGGGAAACAGGAGAATTTCCTCTTACATTCAATGGTGTTAGCATGCAATTTTTCATCTTAAATACTTGAGATTTTTGTCTGCTTGTTTGTTTTGTTTTATTCCTTTCTAGATTCTTTGATATCAATTTTTGATATTCTCAGTGAACCTTTCAGGCAACATCAATAAAAGTTTTTGCTGCCCTGAAATCTCTTATAGGAGCCACAATGGCTAGGACAGAACCTTCCTCCTACCCCCATGCCCAGTGCCAAGCTAAGTACCCAGATCATAGTAGACAGTAAAAGAACATAGTTCAATTAAGTAACAACTAATATTAACGTTTCTTTGGGGGACAAAGACTATCAACATTGGCTATCCTTATTTAATTTAGCAAAGTCCCCTGATGTTGCCTTTTTGTTATTTTTTATATCCTTCACAAAAGGTGTTTTTTTAAAGTGTGTCCATGCCATGCACCTGAAAGAATGGGGGGCAATCTTTTTCTCGTGTTTCTACAAATAAATGCAGCTGTTCTAAAATATTTCCCAAATGTGATTAGAATGAAAAAGCTTTGAATTTAGAATGATACATATGTTTGGAAGTGGCCCAGATGAAATCACACATAATCCTGTTTTGAACAAACACATTTTATAAAAAGAATAATAACTAGACACAAAACCACTGAGAAGAAAACTACCTTCATAACCCATAATGCAGCTTATTTCATTACTGACAAATGTTTCAACTTTGGTACCATTATTCTGCTTCACATAAATAAAAACCTTTGCAAAAAAATTATATTTATGAATTATGTATTAGAATCCCATTTTATGACATTTTAAACATTGGCTAAGGCTACTTCTATCAGGCAGATTGCAATATCTTCTTCCTCATCGATTTATTATCCAACCAGTTTAAAGAAAATTTAAACTTGAGAGATTTAAAACATATACAATGATCACAATGAACAATAACAAAATCATGTCTCAATGAAAAAAGAAAATATTAATTATAACTAAATTATTTTAATTAAATATGTGCATAGCCACTCATTTCCTAAAAAGATTAAGAATATAAATATACAAGCAAAAATTTAATCCAAAATTCAAACTTTAAAATTTGTTAAATCAATTTTGATTTTTATGATTTGAAAGATAAGTGTTAATTGTTAATATTTAATCAAATTGCATTTATAATGGGTAAAGAAAGCTATGATGTAGTCTTCTATTTGTTTTTACTTATATTTCACCAGCATCACTTTGCCTGATACTTCTAGAACACAGTGTATTAATAAAATTTTTTTTTTTTTTTGAGACAGAGCCTCAAGCTGAGCCCCTGGGTAGAGTGCCCTGGCTTCACTGCTCACAGCAACCTCCAACTCCTAGGCTCAAGCGAGTCTCCTGCCTCAGCCTCCCAAGTAGTTGGGATTACAGGCGCCCACCACAACGCCCAGCTATTTTTTTGATTGTAGCCATTATTGCTGTTTGGCAGGCCCGGGCTGGATTCAAACCCGCCACCATAGGTGTATGTGGCTGGTGCCTTAGCCGCTTGAGCCACAGGCGCCAAGCCATAAATTATTTTCTAAAGTGAAAAATTTCAGATCTCAGAAAGATCATGAGGAAAAATTATTGCCACATATTCTCATCTTGTATCCTGAATACATAAAGTAATTACTGAATCACTTATATAGCATATATAGCATATATAACTTGTATGCATTTTTTTATTTGAAAAGAGAGCAATTTTACTGAGCCAGTTTATATACAATCCCCCAAACTAAGAATTTATTTGAATAATACTCAGCGAATATCATTGAGGCCATGGAAAAAAAATTAAACTCTTGTCGTCTTGCCATGGGAGCTCCCAAGACTTTAGTTGCAGAACTTTTGAACTTCTAACTAGAACTTTGTTAATATGAGTTAGCTCCCACTTCTTAGCCTGCACCTCTCTTCTTCCTCTCAGATGAAATGTTAGGGCAAATGCCATGCATATAAAAATGCGAAAGAGAGAGAAAGAGAACCAGAGAGAGACAGAGGGATGCAGATTTGAATAGTACAGATTATTCAGATATCCACATCTCAGCTAGTGAATTCTTGTCCTGGGGCAGGACCACAGAGTGAAAACATGACAGCCTGATAATAATGGCCAATGTTGAACACACACTGCATATCAGACACTATCCTACACACTCTTTTATCTTATTCAAGCCTCTGAGTGAACCTAGGCTCTCTTTATTCATATCCCTTTTTACACATAAAGGAATTTAAGCATTGACATAAAAGAAAATCATCTAAAGTTCCATACTTATTTTAACAAAAACAATCTGATTCCAGAGACAATGTATTAACCTCCACATCCTACTGAATGCGTTGTAGGGGCACAGTTGGCACGAGAGGTGGGCAAAGCATATTCCACATATTCCTTTATCACCTCATCAAAACCTCAGATTCGTGTAATGCCTTACATTAATGTGTCAACAGATTTGATGCAATCCCTCTCAAAATACTAATGGCATTTTTCAAAGATATAGAAAAAACAATTCTAAAATTTTATGGAATCACAAAAGACCTCAAATAGCCAAAGCAATATTAAGCAAAAAGAACAAAGCTGACTTACAGACTATTTTTAACAAAAATGCTAAGATACACAATGGAGAAAGGACAGTCACTTGAAAAAAATGGTGCAAAGAATAGTGTATATTCATATGCAGAAGAATAAAGCTCAGCTCCTATCTCTCACCATATATAAAACATTCAACTCAAAATGGCTTTAAGTCTTAAATTTAAGACCTGAAACCATACAACTACTAGAAGAAACCTTAGTCTAGGCAAGGATTTTTGGGATAAGACCCTAAAAGCATAGGCAACATAAGCAAACGTAGACAAATGAAATTACATTAACTAAACAGCTACTGCTTCATGGGAGAAACAATCAAGAGAGTGAAAAGACTATATACAAAATAGGAGAAAACATTTGCAATTTGTGTATCTGACATGGGGTTAATATCCACAATATAAAGTATAAGAAACTCAGAAATAATAATCTGATCTTTAAAATGGTTAAAACATCCAAATAGACATTTCTCAAAAGAAGACTTCCAAGTGGACACAAAGCATATGAAAAGGTGTTCAACATCACTAATCATCAATGAAATGAAAATCAAAACTTAATGAAATATCACCTTACAGCTGTTAGGATGGTTATTATCAAAAAGACCCCCCCCCAAAAAAAATAAGGAAGGCTGGTGTGAATGTAGAAAAAAAGAACTCTTATATACACTGTTGGTGGGAATGTAAATTAATTATGGTCATTATGGGAAACAAGATGGAGGTTTCTCAAAACATTTAGAATAGAATTGCCTTATAATCCAGCAACCAAAGAATATATATCCCAAAGAAATGACATCAATATGTTGAAGAGGTATTATTCACAAAAGCCAAAATATGGAACCAACTTAAATGTCTATCAATGGATTAATAGATAAAGAAAATGAGAGATATATATAGAGAGATATAGTCTATCAATAGATTAATAGATAAAGAAAATGAGAGAGATATATAGAGAGAGATAGACATATAATGGATTGCTATCCAGCCATAAAAAAAGAACAAAATCCTGTCTTTTTTTTTTTTTTTTTTTTTGTAGAGACAAAGTCTCACTTTATTGCCCTTGGTAGAGTGCTGTGGCATCGCACAGCTCACAGCAACCTCCAACTCTTGAGCTTAAGTGATTCTCTAGCCTTAGCCTCCCAAGTAGCTGGGACTACAGGCACCTGCCACAACACCTGGCTATTTTTTTTTTTTTGCAGATTGGCCGGGGCCAGGTTATAGGGCTGGAACCCTACCCACTGAGCCACAGGTGCCATCCCAAAATCCTGTCATTTGTGACGATATGGATGAACCTGAAAGACTTATTAAATAAGCCACTCATATGTGGGACCTAAAGAAGATCTTTTAACAGTAGAGTAGAATAGTGGTTACCAGAGACTTGGGAGAGGAGAGAGATGGAAGAATAGGAAGAGATTGGCCAGTGGATACTATGTTATAATTAAATAGAGAAATAATTCTAGATGTCCTACTGAACAGTATATTATGGATAATAGTATTATACTGTATATTTCGAAATAGCTAGAAGAAGAGAATTTTTAATGTTCTTACCACCAAGAAATGATAAGTGTATGAAATGGTGGATATTTTATACTAAACAGCCTTACACAATGTATGTATATATCAAAACATCGCACCATACCCCATAAATATGTATACTTATTATGTGTCAATAAAAGTTGATTTTTGATTAAAATGTAAAAGACATCAAGGAGAGGATGGTCTCTCCATTTACACTGGACACAGTGCATCTTTACAGTCCCAACATACACCTAATAGTATAAAGAAGTCACATATCAATAGCATCTGGGATCATCCCTGGGGTGGGTAAGGAAATAGCAAGAGACCATTACAAAGAAAATAAAAGTGAGAAGACTGAAGAAATATCAGTCATCTGAGATGCAGTGGGGCCCTGTCATATGGGCATTCCGAGTATCATTGAGGATTTGAATTCCTGGCTTGGCAAATGACATCACAAGTTCTTTAAACAACACTTTGACAGATTTTCCCCTTGTATTCTCTTAACTACAGAAATTGTTAATTCAATATGCATCTTATTCATTTATTCATATGAAATGTTCTGTTATCTAACTGGTAAAGATTAACATTCAGGAATTTTATAGCACTCAGGGCCTGATATACAGCAATTCATATATATCATTGGGGCATTTATGGCAAAAAACAATTCTTATATGGTCTCTAAGTTATATATTGAGAAGAAAATATCCAGCCAGTCTCCATCTTTAACTTTTACACACCATATGGTCTTAAAATGATGTGATTAAGTGTAGGAAAATGAAACAACATTAATGGCTATGTTGACAGTTATCTTTCTTATTGAAATCTTTGCAATTTCAGATTAACTCCACAGTTAATAATATCTTTGTGTGAAAGAAAGGATTCTTAAAGAAGGGCTTTTCTGAAGGTCACCTGTATTATTTTTTAATATCTGTCAGGCTTTCAGAGCTCTCCTGGCAATCACTATAATATAAAATATGGGTTTCACAAACAAAAGCAAAAGCTCAAACTCATTTTTTTTTTCTTTTTGTATTAGTCCTTGATGCCTGCTATAGAAAAAAAGACCTATGTTTTCCTGGTGAAAGCTATCAGTTCAGTCCATCCTTTCAGAAGCACTCTTTCCTCCATAGGCACATTTTCTCAGAGAATGAAAGATGAAACTGTTTCATCAAAATATCAGATCATAATTTTATTTATTTTTTAAAATTTTATTGTTTAGGATTCACTGAGGGTACAAATAATTAGGTTATACCTGATCACATTTGTTATATAAAATCCCTTTTATAATTGTGTCCTGCCTCCAAGAGGTGTGCCATGTAACATGACCCCCCATCCACTTCCCTCCTCCCCTTTCACCACTTGCTCATTCCCCTACAACTCCCTACCTTGTATTACCTCATCTACCATCTTCATATTACAATTGAGTACCTTGGCTTCTTGCTTCTGTATTCTTGTGATACTTTACTAAGAGGAATGTAATTCGACTCTATCCAGGTTAATATAGAAGTTGTAAAGTCTCCATCTATTTTGTGCCTGAATAGTATTCCATGGTATATGTATACCACAGCTTGTTAATCCAGTCCTAGGTTAGGGGGCATTTAGACTGTTTCCACATTTTAGTGATTGTAAATTGAGTTGTAATAAACAGTCTAGTGCAAATGTCCTTATGATAAAATAAATTATTTTCTTCTGG
>NW_003852609.1:415444-417169 GCF_000181295.1 Otolemur garnettii | reverse complement strand
TTTCAGTTTAATTAAGTCCCATTTGTTTATTTTTGATTTTGCCATTGCCATGAAATGATGAATGATTTTTTTTACTATGTATATGTAATCTATTGTCTAATATTTTATTGGGAATTTTTGCATCTCTATTCATTAGTGAAATTGGTCTGAAGTTCTCCTTGTTAGTTGGTCTTTTCCTGCTTTTGGTATCAGGGTGATGTTTGCTTCAGAGAATATGTTGGGGAAGAGTCCTTCCTTCTCAATTTTTTGGAATAGTTTCTGCAGTATAGGTATAAGCTCTTCTTTATGGTTAGACAGAATTCTGGTGTGAAGTTATCTGGACCAGAGCATATTTTGTTGGGAGATTTTTTATTGTTTCTTTGATTTTAATACTTTAAATTGGTCTATTCAAAAGATATATTTCTTCCTGATAATTCTAGGGAGAAGGTGTGATTCCAGGTATTGATCTATTTCCTCCACATTGTCAAATTTCTGGGCATAGAGTTTCTTATAGTACTCAGAGATGATCTCTTGTATGTCTGTGGCATGTAGAGTTTCTTATAGTACTCAGAGATGATCTCTTGTATGTCTGTGGCATGTGTTATTATTTCTGCTTTATCATTTCTGATTGAAGTTATTAGAGATTTTACTTTTCTATTTCTAGTTAATCTGCCTAAAGTTTTATCAATTTTATTTATTGTTTGAAAAAACAACTTTCTGTTTCATTAGTTATCTGAATGATTCTTTTGTTTTTTATTTCATTAATCTCTGATTTAATTTTGGTTATTTCTTTTCTTTTGGTGGGTTTGGGATTAGATTGTTCTTCTTTTTCCAGTTCCATAAGATGATGCATGATTTTGTTGATATGCTTTCTTCCTGTTTTGTGAATGTAGACATCTAATGTGATAAATTTTCCTCTTAAGACTGCATTTACTATATCCCATAGGTTTTGGTGACTTGTGTATTCATTGTCTTATGTTTGAGGAATTTAACAATTTCCTCTTTTATCTCTTCCTGGACCTAACTGTCCTTTAGCATAAGGTTGTTTAATTTACATGTCTTTGTGTGAGTACATGGAAAATGTGTATGTGTTAAAGTCCCTAACTATAATGGTACTGTGGGATGTCATATTGCTCAGACCCATCGAGGTCTGTTTCATAAATCTGGGAGCATTTAAGTTGGGTGCATAAATGTGTAAAATTGAAATGTCTTCTTGTTGCATTTTCCTATAAAGTATCCATCTTCTTCTTTCTTAACATTAGTTTTTTTAAGTCAGCTTATATCTGAAAATAAGATTGCAATCCCTCCTTTCTTTTGATTTCCATTGGCTTGAAATATTGTTTTTCTTCTCTTGACCCTGAGTCTTGATTTGTCCTTCAATCTGGAGATAGCATATGGATGGCTTCTTCTTTTTTATCCAATCAGCCAGCCTGTGCCTCTTCAGTAGTGAATTCACGACATTGACATTTATTGAGAGAATTGCTATGTGTGGTAAAGTTCTATTCATCTTATTTTGTGAAATTCCATTGTGTAGTTTTATACTTTGCCCCATTGTGGAAGCTAAATTTTGACCTTTAATTCCTTGTATTCACTTTGCTGATGGTCTATTGGGATGGTCAGTGTTGAGAATAGGTCTAAGTGTTTCCTATGTAGCTGGTCTCATTGTGACAAATTTCCTCAGTGCTTGTATATCCATAAAATATTTGAATTCTCCATTAATTTGGAAGCTTAGTTTAGCAAGATACA
>NW_003852609.1:403847-409662 GCF_000181295.1 Otolemur garnettii | reverse complement strand
CACCCAGCTAGTTTTTCTGTTTTTAGTTGATACAGGGTCTCTTTCATGCTCATACTGGTCTCAAACTCATGAGATCAAGCATTTCACTCATCCCAGCCTCCCACAGTGTTAGGATTACAGGTGTGAACCACTGTGCTTGGCCAAAACTACAAAACTATTTATCAATTTATTATAGATTATGGCATAACTGGGGTGTCACAAACCCTGACAAGTGTTGAGTATAACTCCATAGATTCACTATCTAAATCTCAATTTGTCTAAAAGACAACCCTCTATCTCCAAGTATTCCTCTTCCCAAATATTCCTTTAGAATTGTCAGTGATACTTAGACAAATAACTGAATTCTGGCCCTGTAAAATCTCCCAGAGGAGGAGCCTGGGTAAAACCTTTCTCCTTGTTGGAATTGCTGGGTCATAGAGGGTCCTTGTGGATATCACATGTAATCAGACCTGCCTCCTACTACCATCCCTTGTTCCAGGACAGCTGCTCCTGCCAACCTATTGCTGTCTTTTCTGCTTTGCTGTATAGTGTTGCCACATTTCCCAGGCTGCTGCCATCTCCTTGAGAAGCCTGACCGCAAAGCCATTGTTTCCAATGTTCTGGTGCCCTGCTGTCTCTCCAGGGAGGAGACCTTTCTATTTCTTGTCTAGCCTTTTCTAAGTAAGCCTTTAATTTATATTAGAATTCGTGCATTAAAAGAATGTGGAGGTGGAGCAAACATAACCCTACTTGTTTAATTCTAATAAAATTTGTTTTGTGGTCTTATTTTTGCATTGTTTTATACTTTGACTTATTTTGCTGTATCTTTTCATCTAAGTTTTCCACTTTTGCTCTGTGCAGTGGCAAAGAATAGTTCTGTTATTATTTTGTAGAGGATAAAATTTAGAATGAGAGTACCCTAGTTCACTCTGCTTGTAAGAAGGTTGAAATGAGGATACAAGTCTCCTGACTTTAATTTTCTAGCAATTTTCAAAATCATGTGTCATTTAATACTTTCAATCAGCATTATGGGCAAAGAATCTTGACAAATGTCTCCACATGCATAAAATATCGAATTATTTAAATGCAATTCCTTCCCTAAATAAACCTTTTTTTCTCTATAATAAAAAGGCATGCATCTATTCAAGTGATAAATCTTAAACAACTACTATCTACCAGGGACATTGCTTCTTAGCAGGAGGGTATAAAGAAGATTTGCATTACAGGTAACCAAGAATTGTTCTGTATTCATGCAGACTCTGTGTCCCTAAGCCCAAGTCTCCTGCACAAACTCACTGTATCCAAAAGTCTTCCTCATCTGTCAGGATTTTCTCTCAAGGGCCCTACATTTATCCCTATACCAATAGAGTAGAAAGTGTAAATTAAAGCATCCAGATTGAGATTAGGAAAGTCTTTTTCTCTCCAGCCCTAATATAGTACTATGTACATAGTAGGTTCAAAATATCTATTGAAAAAAATGATACTAAAGGTTGATGAATCATGTCTTCACACAGATTTTATATAAAAGGGGAATCTCTGGAAATTACATTCCAAAATAGATTCCTTGTTATAGAGTATTTCAAATTTAGTGCTGTCGGAGAACAAAAGGCATTGAAGGGGCCTCCCTGCCATTTCCTCAAAGACCAGAGAGACCCACCAAGATGAACACTTATCTTTTTGTTCCCTATTATCTCAGTAACTATTACAGGAAAGATGATCAAGTATGCCACTAAGACCTGGCCCAATCCATTTTAAAATAATGCCTCTCTCTCAGGTTAATTTCCACAGAAAGTCATTTATAAGTCCATCTTTTCCCCCAACCCATTCACTCTCCCAAGTATCTATTCAACTTCCTAGTAATCATGTATTGCCCCTCAACATAGTATTACCTATACTTCTTATCTCCCCCCCCAACAAAGGTACATAAGTGTGTGTATCTCTTTGGGAGATTGGGCAATCATGCTGTGATTCTCCTGGTGGGTGTGGTAAATAAATTTGTAATCTTTCTCTTCTTAATCAGCCATACTATAAATTATTTTCATGAAAGTTTTGGGGGAAAGGGGGAAGTTTTCTCTCTCTCTCTCTCTTTCTCTCTCTCTCTCTTTTTTGCAGTTTTTGGCCGGGGCCAGGTTTGAACCTGCCACCTCCCATATATGGGGCAGGTACCCTACCACTTTGAGCCATAGGCACTGCCCTGGAATTTTTCTCTTTTCTCTCATAAATATAAGGTTCAAATTTTCTTTCCTGGAAGCCAGGAAATTCAGGATATATTATTTTAAGTTAAAAAATTCTTTATATCTGGGTTTGCAATTAGGGAATTACTCTTCCTGTTAAAAAAGTATATTAAGTCCAGATGGGGGTAGGAAATTAAATTATTTTATCACACAGCAAGCTATAACAATCTTAATGTATTTTCAGTAAAACTAGACTATTTTATATGAAATGTATGTAGAATTCCAATAATTTTATAGAAAATAGTAATTACTTCTCTAATACTCCTGAAGTCAGATGTCATTCGGAATATATAATTTTCCAGTTTGGAAAAGATACTATCGTTCATCACCTGTAATTTACTTTGCACCTCCTGGAAGGCCTAAGGCAGGAATGCCAAAATCAAATCCAGAAATATCTTCTGGCAGAAAAAATGTATACCTATTGAGTGGTAAATGAAGATCATAAGTTGTCTGATACCATTTCAAACCAGACTATGTTGCCAAAAATAGTGACTGACAGATGAAGTTGAGTTGTTTCCAAATGAATGGAAAATGTCTTTTTGGTTTTCAGAACTTTTTAGATTTGGAAAGGATTGTGGATCTCTGGTACTTTACTTAGTAATTTCTCAAGACAATTGAGAATTGCAATAACTCCATCCTGATTCCAGATTAGGAACAGAAGCAGGTATGTTTGGCCTGCCTGGTCAATATTGGCAAAAGGTGGCAAATATAGTTGGATTAGAGAAGAAGACCAGTTAGCTAATCACACATATCTCTTCTTTGCCTGACTACTAACTCTGGACATTGTCTTGGTTTCACTGCTTTGTCATTAGCTCATCCTTCACGTCCCTCTGGGTGGTCACCTCACTCTCTTAATGCCTCAGGGCTGAAGACCTGCACTATATGCACATTTCTCTTTTTGGAACACATCTACTTTACTGGTGATCTCATCTAGTCTGAGGGTTTCAAAGCCATATAAATAATGTCTAACCTACTCTGCATCCAAGATTTCCTCTCTGTACTCTAAACTCATTTATACTGCTGACTTCTCCACATCTTCACTTGAATAACAAATGAGCATCCTCAGGGATAATATGCCCAAAACTGAATATTTATTACACCATAAAATCCATACAGTCTTCCAAAATGTTTTCATAGCTCTCCCAGGCACAGACAATGCTCCATTCTTTTATTAAGTATATCTGTATCATAATATACTTTGTTTACACCTTTCCCTCAGTCGAATCTGTGGTTCTTGAAGGCAGGAAGTATGACTTGTAATTCTGAATTTTAGTTTTCTTTGACATTGTTTGAAAGCAATCAAGCAATGCACTTGATTATCAAACCACAATTCTTAAAACTGGTGTGCTGTTTTTGCCAAGATTAAAGAATGTGTATAGCCATGAGCACAAAAAATATCCCTTCTGGGATCATTAGAACAACAAAATGACATTCTTACCTAGGGGTTCTTGAAGGATGATTCTAAGAAATCTAATCTAATCTAATCTAAGGCCTTTCCATAACAAAGAACTTTATTATATAATCACTTAAGTATGGAACAGGTGGTATATGTAAAATATATTCCTCTTTGAGATTCATGACGTATGGAGCATATAAAACGTTCTGACAATCCTTCAGTAAAGTAGTTTTATCTCGAATTTCCCACTTATTTGACAATGGAATGAATTTTTGCATAATGTCTTTACATTATTCAAATTAGTATTTCTCCTGAGAGTTTTTTTGGAGATGCTTTTCTAACTACAGAAATTTATATAAAGCTATACTGTCCCTAAAAGGATCCTCCTGGAGCTAAACACAGATCTAGTTAAATGATGTCACTCATGTCTTCTTTTGAATTTTTAGGCACTCTGCCCAGGCCTGTCATGGACAGAAGATTAAGCAGGCTATGTGCCTGGCATACTAAATAAACGGAAATAGCAGTGACTTCTTCACAGAAATAAAAGCCAAATAGCTGCTGCCCGAGCTTGAAGAACCTGACTAAACCCAAGTTTCCAGGTTCCTCAGAATAGGATTGCATGGTGTGAGTGCAGTTAAAAGCTGGGGCACTCAATTAAACACCTGTTTTCTGGTTCCCTGGATGGGATTGCATGGTGTGAGTGGAGTTTAAAGCTGGGGTACTCAAATAAACACAAGTTTCTAGGTTCCCCAGGATAAAATTGCACACTCTGAGTGCAGTTGAAAGCTGGGGCACTCAACTAAACAAAGTTTCCAGGGTCCCCAGCATGGATTGCACAGAGTGAGTGCAGTTGAAGCTGGGGCACTTAACTAAACACAAGTTTCCAGGGTCCCCAGCATGGATTGCACAGAGTGAGTGCAGTTGAAAGCTGGAACACTCAGCTAAGAACGTTTCCAGGTTCCGCAGGATAGGACTACGTAGTGTGAGTGCAGGTGAAAGTTGGAGCACTCTACTAAACACAAGTTTCCAAGTTCCTCAGGATGAGATTGTGTAGTGTGAGTGTAGTTGAATGCTGGGGTCTCACCTAAACACAAGTTCCTAAATTGCACAAGATAGAATTCCAAGGTGTGATTGCCAGTAAACTCTGGGGCAGTCAACTAAACACAAGGTTCCACATTCCCCAGGATAGGATTGCGTAGTGTGAGTGCAGTTGAAAGCTGGGGCTCTCAAACACAAGTTTCCAAGGTGGCTGGTATAGGATTGTGCAGTGTGAATGCAGTTGAAAGCTGGGGCACTCAACTAAACCCTAGTTTCCAGGTTCCCTGGGATAGGGTTGCATATTGAGAAAGCAGTTGAAAGCTGGGACACTCAACTTAACACAAGGGTCCAGGATCACCAAGATAGGATAGCGTAGTATGAGTGCAATTGAAAGCTGGGTCACTTAACTAAACACAAGGTTCCAGGTTCCCCAGGATAGGAGTGCACGGTATGAGTGCAGCTGAAACCTGGGGCACTCAAATAAACACAAGTTTCCAAGTTCCCTGGGATAGGAATGCACAGTATGAGTGCAGCTGAAAGCTGGGCACTCAACTAGACACATGTTTCCAGGTTCCCAGCATAGAATTGCATGGTGTGAGTGCAGTTGAATTTGGGACACTCAATGAAACACAAGTGTTCCAGTTCCTGAGATGGGATTGCAAGGTGTGAGTGCAATTTAAAGCTAAGGCACCCAAATGAACATAATTTCCAGGCTCCTTGGGATAGGATTTTGCAGTGTGAGTGTAGTTGAAAGCTGGGGTCTCACCTAAACACAGGTTCCCAAATTCCACAGGATAGAATTGCAAGGTATGAGTGCCCCTGAAAGCTGGGGCACTCAACTAAACACAAGTTTCCACGTTCCTCAGGATAGAATTGCAAAGTGTAAGTGCAGTTGAAAGCTGGGGCTCTCAACTAAACACAAGTTTCCAAGGTCACTGGTATAGGATTGTGTGGTGTAAATGCAGTTGAAAGCTGGGGCACTCTACTAAACCCTAGTTTCCAGGTTCCCTGGGATAGGATAGCATGTTGTGAAAGCAGTTGAAAGCTGAGACACTCAACCAAACACAAGTTTCCAGGGTTCCTCAGGATAGAATTGCATAGTGTGAGTGCTGTTGAAAGCTGGGGCACTCAACTAAACACAAGTTTTCTGGTTCCCTGGATGGTATTG
>NW_003852609.1:400731-403558 GCF_000181295.1 Otolemur garnettii | reverse complement strand
TGTGAGTGCAGTTTAAATCTGGGTCACTCAAATGAACATAAATTTTCAGGTTCCATGGGATAGAACTGTGCTTTGTGAGTGCAGTTGAAAGCCATGGCACTCAACTAAACACGTTTCCAGGTTCCCCAGGATAGGACTGCATAGTGTGAGTACAGTTGAAAGTTGGCGCACTCAGGGGGTGGAGCCAAGATGGCAGACTGCAGCCAGCTTTTTGCAGAAGCTCCCGTCCAGAAGGAGGCTTGAGGGACAGAAGTTTAGCAAGTTGGCTGATGGTTTGGAGCAGAGCCAAGAGACAAGATTAAAGAACGCACTTCAACTTTCCTGAGGTGAGCTGCAACCCCAAAAATACAACCAAAAGGTACAAAATCCACCACCAAGCAGATGGGAGTCCCCTCTCCCGCAATAAGGGCTCGCAGTTTACTCCATGCAAACAAGCAAGCAGAGTTCAAACGTCCTCCCACTCTATCCCACAGGAGAGACCCCCTAAAAACTGGACCTCCTACCCCTGCTGGTGTGCCACAGCACCCTCCAGCCAGGCATAAAACTCTAAAACTGTATAAAACTGTATATATTCCCCACCTGCAACATTGAAGTCCAAGGAGTCTCCACCCACCCACTCCAAGGTCTGGAGGTTTGTTACCTATGGAATCCAGATTCGTGGGCATCTCCTTGAGAGAAGTGGAGGGGGAAAGAGCTGGTGCTGTTCTGTGCTGACTGTGGCACAGGCCTGAGGAGAAGAAAATTGGCTCATGGCACGCCAATACAGCAACGTTGACATCCTGAGCTGCAAACTGATGCCATTCCATCCCTGTCTCTCTGGGCAAACAGAGGTTCCGGACAGCAGCCACAGGCAAAATGCAGATAACTTTCATAAGTAAAACACCAGCCCTCAAAGTCTAATACACCTGAGACAAAGGCAGTGGGCAGGCAGAGGCTAGAATTGACACCTGAGTGTAAACTGCTATTTTTCTGCTGCCCAGAGCTGAATGCAACCTTGGACTTGTAGAGAAATCTAGATGGACAAAAGCCTAATTTAAGCATGCAAGGCCCCCCTGCCAAATTCAGATTTCTGGCTGATTTTGCCAGTTGTAAACCCCGTGAGCAGTGGCCTACTGGAGTGAATAGGGTCACAGACCTAGGGGATTACAAGTGACTGGGTGCAAGGTGGGGAAGGAGGTATTAACCTTCCCAGACTAACCCATTTGCCGGGTGGGTCCCTTTGCCCTCATGGAGTGGGGCGGGCCCAAAACTGCTTGCTAGAGTCACATGCCTCACAGGTGGCAGAGGAGACACCTGCCCCAGGCTCCTGCTCTGGACAGGCCCAGAACAGCTTGCTATGCCACGGGCATCCTGCAGGCAGTGGCAGAGGAGTCCTTCATTCCAGGTAGACCCAAAACAGCTTGCTAGAGACAAACACCCCAGGAAGGCCAGGGGAGGAGTTTCCCGCTCCAGGCTCCCAAGCTGGATGGGCCTAGAACTGCTTGCTAGAGCCACATACAACCTGCAGGTGGTGGTGGAGGGGTCTGCCATTCTGGGCGAGGACAGAACTGTTTGCTACAGCCACGTACATCCCATGGACAGAGGTGGAGGAGTTCCCTGCTCCAGGCTCCCACACTGGGACGGCACAGATGGGCTTGCTAGTGCTGCACACATCCAATGGGCAAAGGTGAAGGAGTCCTCCGCTCCCCCCCCCACTACTCTGGCAGGGCTAAACTAGGACTGATCTGGTTGCTGCATACACTGCACTATCACTGCCATTCCCCCATACCCTGGCTGCTCCAGGGTGCTGAACTAGGACTGATCTAGCCACTACAGTTCCCCTGTTCCACCAGTTGACTGGAGGGGCCAAACTAGTACTGATCTGGCTGCTGCCAGTCTCCTGCCTCCCTATTGCCCTGGCAGACTGAAGGAGGTCTAATCCAGCCACGCACACTCCCGTGCAGCTACTGCCATTCCACTGCACCCCGGTTGCCCCAGCACCCAAGAACTGGGAGAAGACAACAGACACACTCTGCCTGTCTCTCTGAGCAACCAGAAGAAGCCACCAACTGAATGGTTCTGATAAGGCCTCCAAACAATGTCAACTCTGCATGGGGCAGTATCAGCGGTAAAACTTTGACAACTCAAATAACCAGAGTAGATCAACTCCTCCACGGGAAAATGGGGAAGACACAATTGAAGATCCCATCAACAAGCAAATGGCTAAAATGTCAGAAATCGAGTTTAGAATGTGGATAGCAAATAAGATTATCAGAATGGAAGAAAGGAGGAATTAGGAGTTCAAGAAATTATTCAAAAGATATCTCAAGAAACTATTCAAAAGATGTCTCAAGAACTCAACGATTTCAAAGATAAAATGATCAAAGATTTTGAAACACTGAGACAAGAGGTTGCAGCCCTCAAGGATCTGAAAGACATGGTGGAATCCCGCCTTAACAGAGTGGTACAGGCAGAAGAAAGGATCTCTGATTTTGAAGACAAAGCTTTTGAAGAAGCCCAGAAGTGCAAATATCAAAAAAAATGGAGAGCAAAAACAGATCTCACTTTCAGAAAACTTTTGGATAATTCAAAGAAAACTAATTTTCACCTTATAGGAATCCCTGAAGGAGATGAAGTTGCTTCACAAAACACAGGGGCTCTTCATCATGAAATTATGAAAGAGAACTTTCCAGACATGCCAAGAGAATCTGAAATTCAGATAGCAGATAGTTTCAGAACCCCAGCATGACTCAACCTGAACAAGACATCCCCCAGACACATCATAATTAACTTCACCAAAGTTAAGATGAAAGAGAAAATTCTGAAAGCAGTCAGATGTAAGAAAACC
>NW_003852609.1:375838-378315 GCF_000181295.1 Otolemur garnettii | reverse complement strand
AGGGAGGGAGGGAGAGAGAGAGAGAGAAGACTTCAGTGAACTCACAGAACATGTTGAATGACCATGTTGCATTCGTTTCTTACCAATAAAATGTTTGTTTAAAAAGTGGCTTCATGACTGATGCACCTTGATCTAATCTCACTCTTATAGCTCGTAATGAGATTTTTGGAGAAGAAACTAATCTTTTCTGCAAAAATATTTAAGAGCTTGTCATTATCTACTAAAAATAATATAAAACATGTGAAGACCAAATTGGCTTCAGTTGGTTAGCAACAGCTTTTTTATGTTTTACATGTAAAACAAAAGAATGCCAAATTGAATTGTTTGTAGTCCATTTTCAGTCTATCATCACGTTTTCTTTTTGGTGGGTGGAAAGAAGGAGGAAGACTATTTTCACAGGAATATTTAAGCAGCTTCTAGTTTGTGAGCAAGATCTGAAGTTTTATAAACTATATTAATTTTTTAATGTCAAAATCATTTAAAAATAAATATCAAATTATACATAAAATATATTTGCAGCATTCAGCTAGTGACTGGGAAGACTTTTTTAAAATTAAACTTTTAATTTGGAAATGATTAGAGATTCTCCTGGTGTTGTAAGAGCTAACACAGAGAGGTACCATGTACCATATACCTAGTTTCTCCCAATAGTAACATCTTGCAAAACAATAGTACAATATCACAACCAGGATGTACCAATGCAGTTAAGATACAAAACAATTCCATGATATATACCAGGGATCTTTTTTGTTGTCATTTTGTAACCACAACTGCTTCCCTCTTACGCTCCTCCTCCATTCTTAACCCATGAAAATCACTAATACGTTTTCCATCCCCATATTGCCGTTTTAAGGAACTACATAAATGGAATCAGGCTGCATGTAAACTTTCAGGATTGGCTTTTTCTAACACAGTGTAATTCTCTGGAGTCTTGTTCAAGTTGTTGTGCATAAATTACCAAACAGTTTCTTTCTTTTTTTTTTTTCTGTTAAATGATATTCCAAATGGATATACCACAGTATTTAAACTGTCTCTTGCTGAAGGACATCAAGGTTGTTTTCATTTTTAGCGGTTATGCATAAGGCTGTCATGAACATTTGCATACATATTTTTGCATGAATATAAGTGTCAATTTCTTCATTTAGGACAAATGACTAAGTGTAATTCCTAATTAATATGTAGTTATATGCTTATTAACATATTGTCAAACTGTTTCCTATAGTTGCATACCGTTTATAGTCCCACCACAAGTGTATGAGTGTTCCAGTTTCTCCACATCCTTACTAGGATTTGGTTCTGTCACTATTTTTTTTTTTAATTTTAGCTATGCTGGTAGGTGTGGAGTAAAGATTCAGTAATTTGAATTTTCATTTTCTTAATGGCTAATGATGTCAAACATCTTTTCTTTGCTTATTTTCCATCTGTATATTCTATTCAGTAAAATATTTGCTCATGTTGCCTCCCCATTTTGTAGTTGGATTATTAAAATTTTAATTTTGCTTGAGATGAGTAAGCTCTTCACATATTCTAAGTGTTAGTCCTTTGCAAATATTATGGATATATCATAATATTTTCTAAGAAACATAAGAAGACAGTATTAATGAGTGGTATATTTTGTCAAATCTTTTTTCTGTGCTCATTTATATGATTAGATTTAATAATTATGTACCATGTCACTAGAAATATTTTCTTCTTTAGCCTGATAATACGGTTAATTATATGGATAAACTCTGAGCAAGCCTTACATGTCTGGGATAAACTCTATTTTGCTATGCTGCATAGTTCTTTTTACACATTGCCGAATTTTATTTGCTAATATTTTGTTGGAAATCTTTACATAAACAGCATATTCATGAGGAATGTGGTAATTTGATATGTATATAATTATAATTTTGTGTTAAATTAGATTTATATGTGTTACATCCAGCTTCTGCAGAGAATGCTTATTATTTAAAGATAATCAAGAAGGTGAGTGACAATCTCAGTTTTTGATTCTTATCTCTTGCCTATTTCTTTACCTGGAATACAAATGTGTTCTTCTTTTCCCATAATTTTTTCATCCTTCTAGGTAGCTATGGTTATTCTTCTTTCATTAATGGTACCATCATCAGTGCTGGTTACCTAAGAATCATTGTTAAGTGATTCTGAGGTCCTTTTGTTATCCCTATTGACCCTGAAGTTGAAGTGATAATTGAATTGGATATTGGCATTCAATCAGTGTAATAAATTCCTGTCATTAAGAATTTCTACTTATGTTTGCCCCTAAATTTATCTGCCTTTTAAAAAAGAATTAAGAGCATGTTGTGGAGCTATGTCAAAGGACATTTGAGTGGCATTCTCAAACAAAAGAGAATATATACTTCAAATCCTATGGAGATAGATAGATGTTAGAGAGAGTCCCTTGCCTTCCAGATAGGTAGTATCCTCAGCATAAAGAAAACAAAATTTTACAGGTGAATCTTTCTAAGAGTAGAATG
>NW_003852609.1:365145-374455 GCF_000181295.1 Otolemur garnettii | reverse complement strand
TTGTTACTTATGTCAGGTAGGCTGAAATTGCAAGTGAAATTGAATTTAAAATAAGTTATAAACCTCATTTCCCAAGAATTCCATCATAGAATGGAATAATAGTATTCTAACAAAGTACTCTTTGCATAGTCATGAGCAACTAGGGCATTAAATTTCATTGTGTACTCTATACGAATCTGTTATAGCTAAGAAGCCTAGTAAATCTCTAGGAAAGTCAATGAAGTTTAAATTTATGTGCAGACTTATCCCATAAAATTGGGATGATACAGAAACATATTCAGTCATACTACTAAATCAAACAATATTATGAATTAATTGTGATCCCATTGGAAGATTTACAATACAACAAGCCATTAAAAGTCCATTTCTCTCACTGCAGAGTAAATGGAGATATGACTCATAACCTAACTAATGGAACTTTAAAAATACTATTATGTGTTATTCTGTATGGGAAACTCACTGCATAAGACCTGATCTCCTAGGAGGTATACTTCTTCACTGAACATTGATCCAGGCACACTTTTTTCTTGTCCTTTACATACAGAATCATGATCTGGAACTAATATATTAAAATTCATTATTAAATTCTTCTGAATAACTTTGTGTGATTTAACTCGCTTTCATAC
This sequence comes from Otolemur garnettii, assembly GCF_000181295.1. Lineage (NCBI taxonomy): Eukaryota > Metazoa > Chordata > Mammalia > Primates > Galagidae > Otolemur > Otolemur garnettii. The sequence continues at coordinate 373,829 of NW_003852609.1, read as the reverse complement.
TCTCTTAGTTTATTGCAGCAATATCACTTATATTTTTCATTTTTACCATCATTATTTGTTTCTCATGTAAACTAAATGCATCACAAATGTTTTGTGTAGATATATTTAACTAATAGATATTATTATAATCATAAAATTCAAGAGCAAGTTTGCACTTAAATCCAAGACCTTTCCATAAGTTATACAATGAAACATTATGAAATATTATGTATAATAAAAGTCAAATAAATTTTGAGTGCATATTTTGTACCAGACTCTGGAATGTGTTTTTACAAATATGAACCCACTCAGTTAATGCAATCAGCCTCTAGAATAAGCCTTATTTTTCCTATTTGTTTACTTATTTATTTATTGTTTTGTTTTTCACTTCTTTTTCATTTCAGATTAATATAAGGGTACATAATACATTAGGTTACATTGTTTGCATTTGTTAGGTAAAGTCCAAGTTGTAGGTGAGCTTTTCATCCAGGAGGTGTGCCCTATACCCTTACATTGTGCCTCTTAGGTGAGAACTTACTAAGCCTTCTCCCTCCTTACCCTCTTCCTCCTCCCCCTTCCCCACTTCTTGAATTTGTGTTTTTCTCTCCTGTGGGCATGTAGTTTTTCATCTGCTAGTTTCATATTAGTATTGAATATACTGAATGCTTGTTTTTCCAAATTTCTTATGCTACTTTACTTAGGAGGACTTTCTCCAAATCCATCCAGGTAAATAGAAAAGGTGTAAAGTCTCCATCTTTCTTTATGGTTGAATAGTATTCTGTGGTATACATATACAATTGTTTGTTTATCCATTCATGGGTTGATAGACATTTGGGTTGTTTCGACATCTTGGTAATTGTGGATTGAGCTATGATAAACATTCTCATGCAAATGTCATTTTTTTCTTTTTGTAACTTAATTTTTATTAAATCATAGCTGTGCACATTTATAGGATACAATGTGATGATTTGATATACAATGTCAAATGCTTAAATCAAATTTATTAATATAACCATCACTTCACTTTTTGTGGTAAGACATTTTATAATGTACTTTTAGTTGTTTTGAAATGTACCCTTGCATTGTGCATGTTAGGTGAGAGTCTGCCAAATACCCTCCCTTGAATCCCCTTCCCTCTCCTTCTCCTCTCCCCTCCTTCTTTCTGGACTATATTTGTGTTTTATCATTCATATGAATGTGTAAGTGATTCTATATTGGTTTCATAACAGCACTGAGTACATTGGATACATTTTTTCCCCATTATTGATATACTTTACTAAGAAGAATATGTTCCAGCTCCATCCAGTTAAACATAAAAAATGTAAAGTCTCTATCTTTTGTAAGAGACTCATCTTACCTTAAAGTATAAAAAAGACTCAGGATGAAGGGGTGGACATCTATAAGACAGACAAATGGAAATCAGGGGCTTCAATTTGCAAGCAGGGGGTACAATTTTATTTGCAGATACAATAATATTTAAACCAACAAAGATAAAGAAAAACAAGGATGACACTACATATCTGTCAAGGGAAACACTCAACATGAAGAGATTTCATTAACATTTATGCACCCTACCTCAATGCTCCTCAATTTATAAAGCAGACCCTAATGGATATGAGCAATTTGATATCTTGTACTATAACAGTTGGAGTTTTTTTTAATTAAATCATAGCTGTGTACATTAATGCAATCATGGGGTACAATGTGCTGGTTTTACAATAGTTGGAGATTTTAACATCCCTTTGTCAGTTCTGGGTAGATCTGGACTTAAATATTGGACTTAAACTTGACCCTAGAACAAATAGACTTAACAGACATCTATAGAACATTTCATCCTAATAAAACTGAATACACACTCTTCTCATCAGCCCACAGATCACTCTCCAAAATTAATTGTGTCATAGGACATAAGTCTAAACTCAACAAATTTAAAAGAATAGAAATTATTCCTTGTATCTTCTTGGACCCTCATGGAATAAAAGTTGAACTCAACAGCAACAGAAATCTTCATACTCAAACAAAATTATAGGAACTAAATAACCTTAGGCTGAATGATAGCTGGGTCAAAGATGAGATTAAGCATAGTATGCTTGTAATCCTAGCGCTCTGGAAATTGAAGGTATATGGATTGTTTGAGCTCAGGAGTTCAAGACCAGACTGACCAAGAGTAAGACTCTCTCTCACCTAAAAAAAAATTTGAAAAATTAGCCTGGTTCTGTGGCAGGTACCTATAGTCCCAGATACTCCAGAGGGTGAGGCAGGGACATCACTTAAGCCCAAATGATTGAGATTTCTGTTAGCTATGACTCTATGGCACTCTACCAAGGGTGACAGAGTGAGACTTTGTCACAGAGAAAAAGAAGATATTTGATCAAATACAAGAATCAAATACCTTTCATCCAGGTAGATAAAAGTGATGCAGTAACCTGGGTAATAGCATGTCACTCATCAATGCTAAATTCAGGAAGAAAATGTGTTAGATTCTACATAGTCCTGAAGGAAAACATTTGTGACCCAGTAATTCCATGCCCAATCAAGTTGTATTCATACCATGACCAAGAAGAGTTAAATGTGAAATGTCTAAATAAATGGACTCTCATGAAATAAATATTTTGTGAATATATTAAACTTAATTGAGCCTAAATGAGACTGACTGGATAACCCACTTAATTAAAATTTCTGGCAGTTTCTCTTTTTTTTTTAAGGCAAAAGACAAATTTCAGAAAATTAATTTGGCATTTTGAATAACTTCATGAAAATAATCTCCAAATTACAGTTTACTCTGCTTAGCAAAACTTCGGGTTCTGAGCATCAGTGTTTATGTCTACTAACATTATTAGAAGTATGGAATTTAAAAAAAAGATCAAGAAAATGAGAAGACAATCCACAGACTAAGAGAAAAATTTTTTAAAAAACACATCTAATAAAAAATTGCTAGCCAAAATAGGTGAAGAACATTCAAAAATCAATAACAAGAAAAGAAACAACTTGATTTAAAAATGGATAAAAGACCTGAATAGCTACCTCAGGAAAGAAGATAAACAGAAAATAAGCACATGGAAAGATGGTCAACATCATACGTCATTAGAGAGTTACAAATTATTAATCAGTGATGAGATACCACTGCACACCTGTTAGAATCAAAATACTGACAACATTAAATGTTGGTGAGGATATGGAGCAACTTCAGAAGCTGTCATTCATTGCTGGTGGGAAGGAAAAATAGTACAGCTACACTGAAAGACAAATTTACACTTTCTTACAAAATTTAACATACTTTTGCCACACAAATCCAGCAGTCAAGCTCTTGGTATTCACCTAAAGAAGATAAAAACATATGTCTGTATAATAACCTACACACACATGTTTGTTTAGCAATTGCTAATACTTGGAAGCAACAAAAATGTCCTTTAATAGATGAGTGAATAAATAAACTGTAGTACATTTAACAATAGGATATTGTTCAATGCTAAAAAATTAGCTGTTAAGCTAAGGTGACCAGACGTCCTGCTTTTGGTGGAACAGTCCCAATTTTTAACAATTTGTCCCATGTCCCATCAGGACTTTTAAAAGTCCTGATTTTTGGAAAGAATGCATGACAAGCTAGGGAACAGCGGGAGAATGGGAAGGGAATATTCAGCTGCTGAAAAGGTTAATGTATCTCCATTTGGGAATGAAGAGGTTAATGTAACTTCATTTGGAAATGAAAAGGCTAATGTAAACTCCCTACTCCCTCCTAGGCAAGGTATCAGAAGGAGACTGGCTCCCTCCCTTGCTTCTAGGCACGGACAATTAGCTCAGAAGGAGCCAAACTCTCTGGAACAACAAGTAGCCCCCCCCCCAGAGTAGGGTGACCAGACATCCCGCTTTTGGCAGGACAGTCCAGATTTTTAACAATTTGTCCTGCATCCTGTGGCATTTTAAAAAAGCCCTGATTTTTGGAAAGAATGCACGACAAGCTAGGGAACACAGGAGAACAGGAAGGGAATATACGGTTTTGGGCTGCCATGTGGCTATTTAACCAGGATATGCATTTTATATTATTTTTGTTAATTTTATAATGTTAAACTTTAATAATAACAAATAATTGTTGAGAACTGATTATTGAGAACTGCTTATCAAAGTTTGCATTGTTGTCAGGCCCTGCTCCCCCAATGGTGTCCTGCTTTACCAATGTTAAAATCTGATCACCTTATGTTAAGCCATCAAAAAATCATGCAAGAACCTTAAATGAATATTAAGTTAAAAAAAAGGGGGGGAAGCACTTGTTGCTCAGTGGGTAGGGCACCATCCCCATATACAGAGGATGGCAGATTCAAACCCAGCCCCAGCCAAACTGCAACAAAAAAATAGCCAGGCATTATGGCAGGCACCTCTAGTCCCAGCTACTCGGGAGCTGAGGCAAGAGAATCACCTTAGCCCAAGAGCTGGAGGTTGCTGTGAGCTGTGACGCCATGGAACTTTACCAAGGATGACAAGGTGAGACTCTGCCTCTAAAACAAAGAACAAAAACAAAAACACAGTAGTCTTTGCCAGTGCCTTGATCTTGAACTTTCCAGCCTCCAAAACTATGAGAAATAAATTTCGCAGTTTATAAGCCACGCAGTCTATGGTATTTTTAATAGCATTGTAAACAGACTAAGAGAGTATGTAAATGTTTGTGTGGTTTTTTTTGCACAGTTTTTGACCAGGGCCAGGTTTGAACCCACCACCTCCAGTATATGGGGCCAGCACCCTACTCCTTTGAGCCATTTGAAGAAAAATATCCTTCTCTGATACACAGATCCAAGGTAACAAACAGAAATGGATGGACCTCCCATGGCAGAAAGGGCAAGCTGGCTCTTGCAGGATTTTTAGGAATAAGGACACTAATTATACATGAGGGCTTCCTGTCCCTGAACTAATCTTCTCCAAAAAGCTCCACCTCCAAATGTCATCACCTTGGGGGTGAAGATTTCAACATTTGAATTTTGGGAATGATATAAACATTTAGATCATAGCAACATTTATACTAATATAATGATTTTTAAATGTCATTAGTTACCTATTGCTCCTTGACATCTAGCAATTTTTTCCTGAAATATGTTTACTCTTATTTGGGACCAAAGATGGATATTCAGGACAGATGACTGCTGAGAAATTAGAAGTTACCACCATATGTAACTCACATGCTTCTACAATTTCATGCTGAAGTTGTTTTCTTCCAAGAAATAAATAACTAAAAATACTAAGATCTTATAAATGGGTAGTCAGAAACCCTTAATGAATGCTGAATTTGTATAGTGCCTTAACCCAGCACATTATTAAAAACCACGTTCAAGTTGGATTCGGCTTTTTACATACACACATTTGAGCTTTGGACACAAAAACATGGCTGCCTTCCAACAATCAAGAGCAAATAGATTTAGGCACAAAATCTTCCTCCCTTTTTGGCCTTAGCTTATTACTGAGATTTTCAGTAATCTTGAGAGTCTAACCTGCCTTCTGCTAATCTTTTATTTATCCATCTGTTTACCTGTTACCAAATAACAAAAAGATATCTAGTTCAATAGAGTTAGTCATGAATTCATTCATTCTTTCAACACTTACTGAGTGACTATATAACAAATGCTATGCTGGGTTCTCCATGACTGTAATATGATTGCATGTGTAGATAAAACTTTATGAATTATCCAGTTGATTTTCCATCTATTTTAATATGTTCCTAAAGATTTGGACCTCATTCCTGGAATAAACTTTAAATTTTTAACTTCATTATCCTGTCTATGAAAGTTATTCCTCATCCTGTTATTTATCATTCATTCCCTCAGATATATCTACAGATGTGCAAACTTGTAATAAGAAATAGCTCACAGAATTGATGTAAGAATTAAAGGAATGTTCACTGTCAAAGGGTACCATGCATTTAACACATGCCAACAAGTTTTATTTTCTGTTTTCAGGTTCTCATTGGCCTAACAAGCACTTAGAATTATTAGGTATCTTAAACTCACTCTTTCTATAAATCAGAAAATTGAGCCCTCATGTGGAATTCCAATTTCCTCAATCTCAGTTTAACTATCCTTGCTGTTGCTTTGACTCCAAGATTTTATAGCATAGCCAAGTTTTTTATCTCCCACTGTCATAACATGTAGCATTATCTAAAATTTTGTTGGTTTAACCTCCTAATTCTAACTAAGGTGTACAAGAAACTCTTATCACACTAAACACAAATGTATATGGATCATCAAATGGAACATTAGCCAAGTAAACAATGTTAAACTTCCAATTGATGGAAAATCAACTGGATAATTCATAAACTTTTCCTCAAGAATAGTTAAGAAAAAAAATCTGGAAGAGAAACCATGGTATTCAAAAATAATACAACACAAATTATTTGGTTCCAAAAATAATAATGATATGTAATTTGAAAATAATAAAACAATTAACTTTTGTTGACTACCAAATATGTGCTGAGTGTTATATAAAGTATGTTACATAGATTATATATCTAAACTTTCAAGCGTACCAAGATTTTTAAAGTTTATAAAGTCATGGATCTTGATCATGGCTCCTCATGGTAGAATGAAGACTAAATGTAGATCTAGGTGATCTGCGGATGCTTTTATAGTCCTACCAAGACATTGCTACAGTTAAGTAGTGTGAGTGGTATATTTTGTTAAGTTTCTGTGTGACAGAAAAGAACTATTGTAAACAAACATGTTTTACCTATCATATGATCTAATTTCTCAATTCTACATATTTTGAGAAACTGGGAAAACTAAGTTCTAAGTTTTATAGATTATGGCAAAAGTGATATATTGTATATAAATATATATTACTTATTATACCATCTAATTTCTCAATTCTCAGTCTTCCCTCATCACTGCCTAATTATTCTTTTATTTAACAAAGTAGATTCCACAGAAAATCTGTGGAAAAGTAGAGAAATACACAATGACTGAGTCTTTTGGGGGGAGCAGAATGTAGTCTATTTGGGAAGGCATATAATGGTATAAATCTGGTGTTCTGATATTGAAGCCATCTCAAAATGCAATAATGATAAAAAAAATAACAGATTTTATCAATTTTTCTGTTATTCAGTTTACTTTCTACATCGAGCCCCATTCTACCAGGTGATGGGAATTAAATCTCAGCCAATTCTGTTCATTTTAGCCTGTTCAGAGTAATCTCCTTATAGGGTTTCCTTTGGACTGTGTTTAAATTAGTGGTGAGAGGATAAGAGATTCATGTAGTGCCATGGTGTCATTTGAAGGATCCTTGATTGTCATCTTTCCATATTTTCACCTAGTATGACATCTTGTCCTATGTGTGCTTGGTGGTTGGAAGAGACAGATTACTAATACATATCTCTGACCTTACCTTGAGGCCTCTTGGTCCCACTGTCCTTTGTATGACGTCTTCTACTCTCAGAAATTTATTGAAGCAAACTGCTATTCCTGCCACTTCTGTAGAATAGATGGATGATGCCTTAGTCCAGGCGTCCTCAAACTACAGCCTGCGGACCACATGCAGCCCGCCTAGGACATTTATCTAGCCCACCAGGTGTTTTTGCTGCTGCTGCCTGTCTCGCTTAGCAGCCAACTCGTCCTAGGGCCTGCAATCTGGCCCTCCAATGGTCTGAGGGACAGTGAACTGGCCCCCTGTTTAAAAAGTTTGAGGACCCTTGCCTTAGTCTGTGTGTGCTGCTAAAACAAAAGAAATTTGTTTCTTACAATTCTAGAGGCTAAATTGTGGTAACATAGAGAAGAAAGTGACATTGCCCAAGTATTGATATTATAAATGATATATTTTTGCTCTTTTTATGATAGTAATAGATTTAGTATCTTCCCTCTGATCTCTCCTCACCTACTCTCTCACAGTAAATGTCTGTGTTTATGAATTGTAGTGTATATGAAATGTGCTATGTCTAGGATTGCATTTCACTTAGATTTTATCTTTATTAATTTTGTCCTGAATACATGCACAAGGTTTTTGAAACAGAGATAGATTATCACTCTTCAATTCAAAGAAAATATCAGTCATGTGGCTCCCCACATCACAATTCCTACCCCTACAGAGATGCAATGAAGTTAGGCCAGGTGTCCAATATATAAGAAAATGCTGCAAAAAAAATGAAGCTTCCCTACTAAAAAAAATTAAAATTAATTAAACCTCTGCTCTTTAGAGATGGGATAAAAAGGATTCTACCTACATTCTCATTCTCACCTTTTGGAATATAAGGAAATATCAAAGAGCTCTATCTCTTTAATTTTGTAACCTATAGATATTTCCAAAATCCCAAGCCTCACCACCCCCTTTGAAATGCAAACACCTAGCTCCAGAATTGATAGCTCTTTCTTGAATTCTCACCATTTCAACAATTATAAATTATTTCTAGGGCTTGCTTTTAGTCTAGGATCCAAGGTTTCAGTTTAGAAAAGAAGAGCTGTACCTATGCAAAAACACAAAGATTTTTTTCTTTGTACCACCCATGCAAATGTATTTGCATTTGTCTCAGATGCAAATACAGAGAAAATACAAGAATTACTGTTGATATTCAGGGTTATTCCACTTAAGCATATAAACTGTCCCTAACTTCCATAAATTTCAATTGTAATATTTATTTATTTATTTATTTATTGAGACAGAGTCTCACTATGTTGCCCTCAGTAGAGTGCAACCTCAAACTCTTGGGCTTCAGTGATTCTCTTGCCTCAGCCTCC
>NW_003852609.1:354297-364248 GCF_000181295.1 Otolemur garnettii | reverse complement strand
GTACATTGGATACTTTTTCGTCCATTCTTGAGATACTTTGCTAAGAAGAACATTTTCCAGCTCCATCCATGTGAACATGAAGGACGTAAAGTCTCCATCTTTCTTTAGAGCTGCATAGTACTCCATGGTATACATACACCACAATTTAATGATCCATTTGTGGATTGATGGGCATTTGGGCTTCTTCCATGACCTAGCAATCATGAATTGGGCTGCAATAAATATTCTGATACAAATATCTTTGTTGTAATTCGGTTTTTGGTCTTCTGGATATATAACTCATAAAGGAATTGCAGGATCAAATGGCAGGTCTATTTTTAGTTCTCTCAGTGTTCTCCAGATGTCTTTCCAAAAGGAGCTTATTAGGTTGCAATCCTACCAGCAGTGTAGAAGTGTTCCCTTTTCTCCACATCCACACCAGCATCTCTGGGTTTGGGATTTTGTGATATGGGCTAATCTTACTGGAGTTAAGTGATATCTCAAAATAGTTTTGATTTGCATTTCTCTGATGATTAAGGATGGAGAGTATTTTTTCATATATCTGTAGGCCACGCACCTCTCTTCTTTAGAGAAATTTCTATTCAAGTCCCTTGCCCACCCTGAGATGGGATCGCTTGTTCTCTTCTTGCTAATACGTTTGAGTTCTCTATGGATTCTGGTTATTAAACCTTTGTCAGAGATATAACCTGCAAATATCTTCTCCCATTCTGAGGGCTGTCTGCTTGCTTTACTTATACTGTGTTCCTGGCTGTGCAGAAGCTCTTTAGTTTGATTAGGTCCCTTTAGTGTATTTTTGATGTTGCTTCAATTGTCTGGGGGGTCCTCCTCATAACATTTTTGCCCAGGCTGATTTCTTCAAGTGTTTTCCCTACACTTTCTTCTAGTATCTTTATGGTTTCATGTCTTAAGTTTAAATCTTTAATCCAGTGAGAGTCTATCTTAGTTATTGGTGAAAGGTAGAATTTTAAAATTTTAAATCCTTTGACAATGAAGACATTTCTTAATATAAAATTGACAAAAAGTAGGAAATTGTATTAAAAATAATGATTTTTGTTGCTTGTTAAGTTCACTTTTTAACTCAAAGGACTTTTTAGGTTTAAATGTTGTAAAAGAGTTGACTCACTATGTCTCTGATTTTGAACAGATCTCATCACATGGTAGAAGCACAGTGACACAGTGAAGACCTCTGTCTGGAAATCATTAATGAGTAGATTCACTAATGGAGACTGTAGTCAAATGGCTTGAACAGGACATGAAGCATTACAGACATTAAGTGTTCGTTTTAATGCTGACTTAAGAGAATTTTAATAAGTTTGGATTTGCATTTTCTCATTTTTCTAGGTAGTTAATAACACCTCACTCACTTCACCAGACTATTGTGAAAATGGATAACAGCAGAAGCATTTAAAAATGAAGGAATCACATTAATTCAGAATGAAGAAAATCCATTATGTTAATAAACTCTGAACATTTCTAAATTGGCTGGTGACATTTCCAGCATAACAATACGTGACTGTCTTTTGTGTTGCTGAATGTGCAGGTGTGATTTGCCATATGTGTGACTGCTTTGTGTTCCTTATGAATATAATACACTAACTTCCTGATCAACAGGATTCACCTGTCATCACTTTTCTGAGGTGAACTCTGTTGAACGTTTGATTGCAGGTGCATCAATTAATTTTGTGCAAATTCTGCTAATTTTCTTAATATGAAATATATAAAGACAAGAACAATGTAGGGGTATAGGGCACAGCTCCTGTGTGAAGGGCTCAACTACAATTTGGACTTTACCTTACAATTGCGAAGAATGGAACTTCACCCTATGTATGCTTATATTAATGTGAAAAAAATAAATAAGAACAATCTAATGTAGCAAGACACATAAAGAAATTAAACTAAATCCAATTTTCCTCTAGACTCAAGCTATGTTTAAGCTGTAGAATTTTTGTTATCTAGAAAATATTAATTTCTTTGAGCAGTAAAAGACAAGAATTTATAGTTGTGTTTGAGACCACATGATTTCAGATAAAGTATATGATTTTCATTCATATACATATCTTTTTGTGAAGGAAAGTGATGGACCAATTATCTATCAATATCAGGAAAAGTGGGTTCATGTAATTTGCAGTAATAATGTAGTGATCACACTAGAAATTATAATTTTTCTGAAGAAGTGGCTCGGCGCTTGCAGCTCAGCAGCTAGAATGCCAACCACTAGAGCTGGCAGGTTTAGTCCAGGCTGGGCCTGCCAAATAACAATGACATTACAAACAAAAAAGTAGCTGGGCATTGTGGAGGGCACCTTTAGTCCCAGCTACTTGGGAGGCTGAGGCAAGAGAATAACCTGAGCCCAAGAGTTTGGGGTTGCTGTGAGCTGAGATGCAATTGCACTCTACCAAGGGTGACATAGTGAGACTCTGTCTCAAAATAATAATAACAATAATTTTTCTGAATAAGAGAGTTCTGGAAACCTGGTAAATTCATAGTGGCTTGGCTCCTTTTCCCTTCTTACTCCCAACGCCAAACTTCTTGCCCTGCCTGAGCCATGCAATTGCTGGGAGCCACCAATGAAGTAGTATGTAGTAAAGATCATGGACTATATAGGGAGGGGTGTGAAAGGTCAGATAGGAAGAAATTTCCCAGGACTTTTCCTTTTAGGGGCTGGACACATGGATGAAATGCATACCGTGCACATGAATACAGGCAGACAGTAAAAATTGGAAATCTAAGAACATTGAAAAGAGGCTTAAAAAGTAATAATAAATAGTAAAAAAGGAATAGAAAATTGTGCTGAGACATAGGATGCTCTTATTATTCTAATAAATTGGGGCATTTAACTCTAGAATTTTAACAGGAAAAGATGAAACTGAATGAATAATGATGGACTTTTTGTGACCTGATGGAAAGAAGTACTGTTGATCCTTGGGAGATATGAGCTTTTTGTGTGAGTTCCATACTATAGAAAAAACATATAAACATATACTCATAAAAGGTAAACTGAATAACATATATTTTCAAAAGCCTTGTAAAAATGCAGAATCATCCTGAAATAATTTAGTTATAATGAAAGCAAAATCTTGTGAGAATTCAAGAGTTATAAGTTAAAGTAATTTTTGTATTCTTTAGAATATTTGGTGGTAAAAAGGAGAGAAAGTCAGACATGAAACTATGAAAATACTAGAAGAAAGTGTAGGGATAACACTTGAAGAAATCAGCTTGGGTGAAAATTTTATGAGGAGGACCCCTCAGGTAAATGAAGCAATGTCAAAAATACACTTTGGGGACCTGATCAAACTAAAAAGTTTCTGCACAGACAAGAACACAGTAAATAAAGTGGGTAGACAGCCCTCAGAATGGGAGAAGATATTTGCAGGTTATGTCTCTGACAAAGGTTTAATAACCAGAATCCACAGAGAACTAAAATGTATTAGCAAGAAAAAAACAAGCGATCCCATCTCAGGGCGGGCAAGGGACTTAAATAGAAATTTCTCTAAAGAAGATAGGCACATGGCCTACAGATATGAAAAAATGCTCTCCATCCTTAATTATCAGAGAAATGCAAATCAAAATGACTTTGAGGTACCACCTAACCCCAGTAAGATTAGCCCATATCACAAAATCCCAAACCCAGAGATGCTGGTGTGGATGTGGAGAAAAGGGAACACTTCTACACTGCTGGTGGGAATGAAAATTAATTCGTTCCTTTTGGAAAGACATCTGGAGAACACTGAGAGAACTAAAAATAGACCTGCCATTTGATCCTGCAATTCCTTTATGAGTTATATATCCAGAAGACCAAAAATCGAATTACAACAAAGATATTTGTATCAGAATGTTTATTGCAGCCCAATTCATGATTGCTAGGTCATGGAAGAAGCCCAAATGCCCATTGACCCATGAATGGATCACTAAATTGTGGTACGTATACACCATGGAATACTATGCAGCCCTAAAGAAAGATGGAGCTTTTACCTCCTTCATGTTTATATGGATAGAATTGGAAAATGTTCTTCTTAGCAAAGTATCTCAAGAATGGAAGAAAAAGTATCTGATGTACACAGTCCTACTTTGAAACTAATTCATAGTTTTGACAGGAATGTCATAGCCTAATTATAGCCTTAGAATATGGGAAGGGGGTGGGAGGGGGACCTAAGGGGGATGGATGTGGGGAGGGCAGGTGATTGGTGGGGTCACCTCTATGGTTTATCTTACAAGGGCACAAGTGAATCTTTCTAAAAGCAGAGTATGAATGTCTTAACTCAGTTACTAAGAAAATGACATGAAGGTTATGTTAACAAGTTTGATGAGAGTATTTCAAAATGTACATGAAAACAGCACACTGTACCCCATGATTGCATTAATATACACAGTTATGCTATAAGAAATTAAAAAGAAAAAAGAAAAAAAAGGAGAGAAAGTCAGGAGGGCGAGGTCAGCACCGTAGTAGAATTGAGGGGAAATGGTGCATGTGTGGGTGGTATGTTTGTCTTATACTAAAGGGAGACCCAAAAGTATTTGTAAGCTACAAGAAATAGTTTACAGAAAATAGAGGCAATGGCCAGTCTGGGCTCTGAATTGGGTTTGGGGCACTAGGGGGCTACTGGAGCTACTACCAACACCACTATCACCTCCTTTTTTGATCCTTTGCAATGTCAGGCTTTGAAAACTTAAACATGAATAATTTCTGCCAGATAAGTTACAGCATTGATGACCAATCACAGCAGTTGTGTGATTATGTAGGGGTGGGTGGGGGTATAGCAAACATGAATATGCTGGCTGTGACTATTTAAAGCAAGGTTGATTTGTTTCACCACACATGAGGCAGGCACAACAGCTATATATACTGGGAAGATTTTTCTGCCAACTCAGGCATCTACTCCACCTTCACCCCAGCCATTCAATGGAAACAACTTTGAGGATAAGCCACCCTTATTTAGAAGAATTACATATCAATTTTGACCACATCTGGCATAAACAATAATAAAAAAACTATTAACAATGTCACATCCCTTGAAAGTGGCAGATGCCAATCATCATGAATGTTACTGATTTGGCAAGACCAATGGGTTTTTGTCTTGCCTTTGGAGTCACATTGCTACTGACTAGCAAAGCCCAGTTTGGCTCTGCATATGGGACTGATGCAATTGAATGTCCAGGAATGTTTTGCTTATTGAACTTAATGAGAGTAACCGGTGTTTCCTTTGGTTGTGCAGCAAACATCTTTGGATATTGTGTTCTTCCTATGATCCTACTTACCAGTTTTACAGTGATTTTTTTTTTTTTTTGCAAAGAATGGAAGAAATTCTCACTGCTAGTATTATTGGATGGCATTTTCTGCACCCCAAATTTTTATTTCTTCATTAGCCATGGAAGGACAGCAACTTTTAGGAACATATCCTTGTGCTTTGTTACTTAGCCCCTTAGCCATAATTTCCTCCTTTTGAATTGAGTTTATCTGGGATGTGTACATCGGGGGGGGCAAATACACAAAAAGGGTCTTGAACTCTTAAATTGAACCAGAAAACTGCTAAAGACAACTCGTACACAGATTTGCACTTGAGTATTGGAGCAATGGAAGTAAACATTTATCTTTTGTTCATTTTAAAGAACTTTTGAAAACTAACATTTGAAAAATGCATCTACCTGGAGTGTGACTAGCATTACCAGTTCGTGTTTATGCAAATAACAAATGGTATTTCTTTCCTGTTCCTGAAGCTTCTAAAAAAAATCTTTTTTCTTTGCAAATTATGTTGTGATGTGTTTGATAGATTTTTACCAACTGTGGGATATCAACCACAAAACTGATAATCTTAAAAAACAACTCAATCATAGTAGACACAAGACCTACTGTAGAAATATTTTTCTAAGGAATGAGGACATAAAATTATCTGTATTCTCTATTCAGGTTCACTTGAAGCCAAAAAAATTATTCATACATAGAATTTTATGAATGTCCACTTCAAAACTTGACATTCCTATAAATTATCTCATATAGTTTTTTCTATAATTCAGATATAGAAGTTCACAGTCTACCTTATTATAGATATGAAATGTTAATCTCTGTTTAGCTATTAGTAAACATTACTGACCTGGGCTGACTAAAATTTTCGCTAAAATTCAGAGATAGAAGAAGTTCATAGTCTATGTTGCTATAGACATGTAATGTGAATGTCCTTTTATATATTAGTAAACCTCAGAGATCTCAACTGAATGCTCCTAGATGGGTCTCCGTGTTTCCCAATGGGGAGGACAAATCATTAACCTTTCTTGAGAAAAATATTTAAAATTTTATTTCAGTATCGTGGTCATTAATGTAAAGTACATTTGAATGCTGATTAATTAAAATTTTCCCATTTGTTTAAAAAAAGAGAATATAAGCAATGGAAATATTTTTAAAAATCCATTGGACTGAATTAAAAATGCAATTATGTCAAATTTATTAAATTTATTTTGCCAATGTCAACCATTCTTACTACTTTTGGCCTGAAAACTGGAATTTGTGACCATAAAAACTGGTATGTAGATATATATTTTTGTGTGGTATGCATAAATTGTCAACCAATAAATCTCTTGGACATCTTAAAAAATCCACCAAATAAAGAAAGGGAAAATTGATGGAAAAGTCACAGAACCTGTTTGGAACTGGGCTTTCTATTATGTGTGATCATAATCTACACTTTGGTTTATGATCTCAGTGTCTCTGTGAGGGTAAGAGTCACAACTTTTTTGGCCATATTTATCTTCTCAGTGCTCAGCCAGGACTACAATATTCTCAAACAAATACTTGATAACTTAATAAATGGATACATAGAAAATAAAATGTGTTCAGAAAGAGTACAATAAGTGTGAATCTAGAGTGAATGGCTAAAGCAAATGATTGATTTCTAACTACTTCTGTTTTCTCATTTGTTAACAAGAAAACAATACTTAACTCATAGAGTAGATTTAAGGACTAAATGTGATACCAAAAATAAGAAATCACTATAAATCACTAACCAAGCCTGTTACTTTACAAGTACCACACCCACTGTAAGGTTTAGGTTGTACTGAGTGATCATATAGGACAATAACCTGCAGTTGTGAAAAAGTGAAAAAGTAGCTAAAAACTGGCACATGTCACCCTCCAAGGGCTTTGAGGGATATAATCATGGGTGAAGCCAAGAGTCTGAATTTGTCAGCCAGACATCCAAAGTGGCTCTGCTAATTTCCCACCAGTGCAGCCTTTGGAGATTCACTTAACTGCACTTCATTTTACTCATCTTTAAAATAAGAAAAATATCTATGTCATAGGGTTGCTTTGAAAACTGGATATGGCCATAAAACACTTAGTAGAGCATCTAGCACACAACAGACATAGTATAACGTTCAAGTTAGAATGGGGAGAGAATACTTAGGGAAATGGGGATGGGATAGAAGGCATTTTCTCAAGAGAGAATACAGGCAGAATGGAGATCAGAGAAATGGAATGGGTAGGGATGGTGGACAAGACAAGATGGGACAGAAGGAAAGTGTGACCAATGACCATCCAAACTAAGAAAGAAAACTGAGCAGAAAAGACCATTCTGAGACTTGCTCCAACAAATATTCAAATCACATTCTCTGAGGCCACATGACGGTGACCCAAATAGCAAAATATAATAAGATTGCACTAAAATCAAAATAAAGCATTTTCACTGTATTTGTTTCATTGTTATATTCTTTTTTTTTATGGTTCACTCTTCCTGGATTTTTCTTAGGAGGAAAATACAATTGACTTGTTAAACTCTTATTGGCACCTGTGATTAAAATATATACTGTCAATTTAAAATTTGAATATTAACAACACATTTTTCTTTAAACTTGTCTCAACTCGAACTTTTCAGTATGTTTATTATAATACTTGAAATGACAGAACATTGAATGTGGTAGATTCTAGTCAAATGTTAAGACAGACATACTTAACATGAAATATTGAAAATTTAAAATACTACTATACCATGTGGTATAGTGTTCTATACTCTGCATGTGTTCTATTCCCTGCAAAAATGGAGCGTTCAAGATAGATAGATTATTCATTTTTATAGGCAACTCTTACTCATGTGAAAATCATATATAGTCTAGGAACATCAGAAGAAAATGACAGAAAGAAAGTCCAGGTGAGTTGGAAAGCTGGAGATCCAGGAGAGCCAACTAAAGTTCTAGTTCATGTGAAGTCTGAGAACTAATGGTATGGTTCCCATCTAAAGGGCCACAGACTCAAGACCAAGGAGGAGTCAGTATTTCACTTTCAGTCCAAAAATGAGGAAAATGTAAAGTCAAAGGCCTTTCTCTGAGAACTGTCAGTGTCTCCCTATTCCATTGAGTTTGCCAACCAATTGGATGAGTCCACTCAGATTGCAGAAGGCAATTTGCTTTACTCAGTCTACAAATATAAATTTTAATCTCATCCAAAACCTCCCTCACAGGAACACCTAGATTAATGTTTGACTAATTATCTGGGCATCCCATTAGCCCAGTCAAGTTGCTACATACAGTCAACCATTATATATGTATATTTTTATATTTATAGTTATAGTTATATAAGTTATATATTATATATAAAATATAAATTATATATAGAAGAGTATATACAAAAATTATATATATGGTCCATATGTAAGTTATATAGAGTATACATATATATTACAAATACTCACAGAGATAGTTGTGAGTACTTCTCCCATTATGCTGAGTCTTTGAAGTCTGGAACATGCTTTCTAGTTTCCTAGTTTGTTCTTCCATATTACAGTTGACTTTATTCCTAGCTATCTAGGAATATCTCTCAGACCCCTTTTATTAACTAGAGCCCTAATCTTGGACCAGATATTACAACTAAGATATTAGTGTTCTCAAGAAATAGTTTAACTTGAATTGTGTTCAAAAGGGGCAAATGGACAACTCTGAATAGTTTTATCCAGCAACATAGGCTAAAGGATAATCCAATGTGAAATTATATACTATTTCTCCTGGTAATTTTATTCAACCTTGTCCATCAATTACTGCACAGAAATTGAATGGAAAAATTGACAAATACTTGTTCTTTAGAAACATCTAAAAATAGGAGACTTAGACAGAAATGCCCCTGAAATTGGACATGGAGTCAGTCTAAGTAATGGCACCATCTAGAAGCATGAATCAAATATACGTAATCTACTGAATCTTGTTGTCTAAACACAGAAAGAACAGTCTTTTTTTTTCTTATAAGTAAAAGCAAAGCTCCACAAACTATAATATCTGGTAGAAATATGACAATTGATTTTTACATGTCTATACGTAAACTAATTACTAGTTAGTAGTTTTTAAAAGTAGTGACTATAATTTTCCCAGCACCGTGTAAAGCCCTGAAATGCAGGTGTGCATGCAACAGAGTTCTTGACTTTAAAGACTCAGGATCTAATCAAAAATCTATATTAAACTGTTAAAGTTTGCAAACTAAATTTTAGAAAACAAACATTGACAAATTTCTATGGTGATATGAAGGAAGAAGAATGTAATTTTGCCTGGGATACTAGGAAAGTATTCCCAGAGGAGATAACATTTTATCTAGATACTGAAAAATAACTAGACAGTTTTCAGACAATGAACACAGGACAGATATTTCTGGAATAAAAGCATTAATATAAAGACATCAGGGCTGGCCAAAGGAGGGTGTTCAGGGAATTCACTATAAATTCAACAAGAATCCAGCACAGAGTTTATTATTTGAAGTTTCAGGAGAAGATGTAAACATCAGGTGGAGATACTTTGTTAAGGATGGCTTTTCAACCTATACTAAGCATTTCAAACTTTAACTTTTAGCAACTAGGCAGCTGTATGTGTAAGTATGTTTAATAACTTTATTGCATTTTGTTTTAAATTGCCATATGCTTATAGCAAAAAAAAAAAAAAGAAAAAAAGAACAGTTAGAAGATATACCTAAGGAAAAAAATTACT
>NW_003852609.1:328951-347570 GCF_000181295.1 Otolemur garnettii | reverse complement strand
CTTAAATGATCTTCCTTGGATTTATAGCTTGCCGAACTTCTTTCTGGGCTCAGCTCCCCGTCTTTGACTTCATAGATTCTGATTCCAACCAGTTTTTCTTCCTTTGTTCAGGAGCCTCTGACCAGGGTTGCTACCAGTCGGCCATCTTCCCAGAATCCCCCAATTACTCGTTTTGTAATCTGTGATTCTCACAGTTTTGTACTGTTAATAGTAGCAACTTTTCCAGGCTTTCCCATGTAAAGAAATACACACTTGCATACACACACACACACACGGCCCGTGCATTGTTTGTTATGTTTTTTCTGCTTACAAATACATTGACTATATCTCTCCAAGTTAACCAACAGAACTCTAAATTATTGCTTTCTAAAAGACACATGAGTACTTTATGGACATTTAGATTATCATCAATAGTGTAAAATTTTAAGAAGAACAGTGACATTATCAAATTTGATCTTTAAAGAGGTGACTCTGGCCAGAATGTTTATAATATGTCTGGGTGAGTGAGAAAATGGTGGCAGACAACCAGTTTGGTTGCCATGAGAATGAACTAAGGTCAAATACTATATCTTGTTCATTGTTATATGAACAAAAGTAAGCTCCTTAAAACAAAGGGAATATTCAATAAGTGTTAATGGAATGAAAAAAAGAAAAAAAGAGTCACAATCTTCAGATGGCTTGAAATCTCACCAGGGTTTTCTGAGGCTTCCATCACGTCTAACTCTTCTATTGGGAAATTGTCTCCTTCCTCAGGGGTGGATAAATTACAGACCATCAGTATGTAGTTTTCCTAGTTCATAAGTGACTCAAAATGTATGTGAATATAATGTAGGCACTCTATGGCAATTTCTGTCACGTTCATTTATATTTTATAAGCAACATGCAGATGATGATTTTCTTTTCCATTTGTCATGTGCAGGCACTATGGTAACTGTTCCACATGTCTTATGTCACTTAATGTCGACACATTATATCATTTGCTATCAATAACATCCTGTGGATGAATCTTCTTTTAATCTCTGGTTGTAGTTAAACATAATATTGTGGTAAGAACAGGTTAGGAATTAAACAGAGTTTGTATCTCAGCTTCTCAACGTGGCTAAGATTTTTTAGTGTGAAAGATTATTGTGTGGAAATATTAACTTCTAACAAATAGAAGAGGGTCCTTACCAAACAAAACCAATCAATGTAACCTGCTTCTGTGTACCCTCAATGAATCCTCAACAATTAAAAAAAAAAAGAATAAAGTATTACATAATTCACCATCACCTATGGATCTAAACATGTATCCTACTTTGGCCAATGAGACATTAGCACATACGACACAAGCAGATGATTGAGAAGCATTTGTAAATTGTTCTTCCTTCCAACTTTGCCGTTTCCATGAGAAAATAAACCCAGGCTTGCCCTTGGATGCTGAAAGAGAAAGAAATTAACGTAGCAGAGAGCCTGCCCACAGCAAAGTCTTCCAACCTAATCCAAACAAGATGAGCTGACTGACCCTCAGTTATTATTTATTCAAAAATATATACTTACCAATTTAAACCACTCAGTTTGGGGGTGATTTACATGAAATACTTTTGTGGCAATAGTGGTTTCCATACTTGTGAAACAAGGATAATAGCTACATATATTTCATAATGGTATTGGAAACATTAACAAGTTGGTTTATGTAAAGGCTTAGAAAAATGCCTGGCATCCTGAAAGCCCTTTATATGTGTGTTACTATTTTTAAATTCAAAAATAATACAGATCCAGAAGAGTTTAAGTAACATGCTCAAGGCAACTAATAGTAAATGATTGAAATCTGATTCTGATTTTACTAGCCAACCTCAGATATCTAAAATGCTGACATTGCCACATTTAATTGGCAGGTCAGAGCAAGAACAGCATGGGTTTTTGAGTCAGACAGAACTTAAACTCATACGCTGAATAAACATTTAAGTGTTCTCCGGTAGTAAGTTACTGCCAGGCGTGAGTCATGAGGTGAATTAAAAAAGGCTTCTGTCTTGAAACAGCAGAGAAAGGATAAAGCCCTTCCTCTGCCTCTTACTATTACCATGATCTTGAGTAACTGAACATGTTTCTAAGCCCCAGTTTCTTCACCTATAAAGTCAGGACAATAGTAATTCTCTCCAATAGAATTTTGTGAGGATTTAATAAAAAACTTGTGTAACGGGGGCTAATGTGTGCTGGCAACTAGAAAATACTGTTTTCTCTTCTCTTTCTTTTCTATTTTCTTATGAGAATACTCTCACAGCTCTTTATGTACCTTATAAAGACTAAGTAAGGTAAAATTTCCTCATAACACCTCGCAAGAGAAGAGAATTAATTAAAAAGATACTTTGAGAGAATTACTTAAGTAATTGCAATTTTAATTATGAATCCAAATCTCCAGTAAATAAAAACAATTTAATCAAAATTAAACTGTGTGATGGGATCAGAAGTGGCTCCATCAAACTATGAGGGTGGTTATCTGCACATGGACTTCATAGCTCACTGGGGATCTCTGCTCTTGCTTTCTTCTTAACTCCCAGCTCTAAACACTTAAGAAAAAACAGAAGTTTGTCACTTCAACAAACCATTTGAATATTTTCAAGTGCTTTTCTCTAATTCTGTGACAGATATTATTGGTTGACTAACTCAATTTCCACACTCAGCCCCCCTTTCCATAATATCAACATTTCTCAGTCTGTAGTTAAGAGAGGCCATGGGAACACAGTTTTTGGCTTCCTGAGTAGCTGGGACGATAGGTACATACACCACACCTAAATTTTAAAAAAAGAAAAATTTAGAGATGGGGTCCTGCTATGTTGCCCAGCCTGGTCTAAAACTCTTAGCCTCAAGTGAGCCTCCAGCTCCCAAATTGCTGGGATTAATGATGTAAGACCATGCCTGACCCCAAAGCATTCCTAATTAACACAAAATCACCGTCAGAATCCTCAAATGATGCAGCACTCTAAAAAAGAAATTATATAAATGTGATAGGTGGGGCAAGGTGGCTGACTGGAGACTTCAGGTGCCAGATCAACTCAGAAAAAAGGAAAAGTGGTAGAGGGGGATCAAAAAACATAGCTCAGGTATAATTCTGAAGGAAAAGTATCAGAAACTACTAGAGATGCTGGATAGGTTCTTCCTACAGAATAGAAAGGGTAGCTGGAGGTTTTGTTTCTCCTTCCCTCACATTTCTGGTAGTCAGCAGGCCTCTAAGCTGCTGGAAAACTTGTCTACCTTCGTGAGTCAAAAAGTTGCTATTGCCAGTGAAGTGGGAACTTCTTGAACAAAGCATTGGGCTGTCAGCTGCCTCAGGCTTGCTCCTCCTCACCACAGACCCCGGCTGAGGTGGGAGGCACTGCACTGCTTCCCTGCCCTTGTCCTCCCTGATAGCTTCAGTCTTTCAGTTTTTGTGCCACCGGTCCCCACACAAATATTTTCCAACCCCTTTCCAGACTACAAAGTCCCTGGGGGAAAGCGGATCCTGGGAGAACTGTGTGATCCCAGAGCTTGGACATTCCACATGGACTGCCTTCTGGGGAGAAGGACAAGGGGGACCAGAATGCCAGCTCTGGTACATTTAGACTCTTTTCTTCTTCCTGCTCTTCCCCACCCACTGCTGCCAAGAGGCACAGATGTCTCGAGGGACGATGGAGGAGGGGCTCTCAGGAGCAGCTGCTTTTCTCCTATTGGCAAGTTCATCACATGAATGCTCCCAGTGGAGGGCTCATGCCTTTCTTCTTAGGATTTGCATCAGACAAATTGGTGCACAGACTGAGCTTCCTGCCCACCAGCCCTGCCCAGTGCTGCCCAACTGGCTCTTCCAACAGAGCAGAGCACACCTGGAAAGACAGGATCATTGAGCCTGTTGAGCACCTCGCAGGAACCTCAGGATTAGTATGCTTCTCCTAGGCACAGTCAGGGATTGAGCTTGAGGGACCAGGGGACAGGTCACATATTCATACCCCCAGGGCTCAATCATGTTGCTTAGGGGAATAGAAAGGAGATTTATAAACTAATTTTGAGAGGTGTAGGAATGTACATGGACAGAACCAAAAGAAAAGTCAAGTGTGGGTCCAAGAAATAGCACACTTGTAGAATATCCTTTCCCCACAAGAAAGCCACACATTCACTTTGGGGCAGGACCCTGGACAGGAAAGCTCCCCACCTGCTGATACATTGCTGGTGAGTGCAGCTAGTTTGAGCTACTGTTCGTAGCCAGACACCAGAAGGAGACCTCAGGACAGGAGAGGAGGGAGAAGAGTGTAACACTCGCAATAGCCAGTCTGTGAATCACAGACGGTTCCTCCCCCATGAACATAATTTCTGCTTTGGTGGGGCCAGGCCAGCCCCTCCCTTCTGGCTTTCCCTGGCTGCCTAAGAGGTTATCCCTGACCACTTCCAAGATAGCTGAGCCTTAAGGCAGGCTGATCCTACCCAGCCCCACCCAGCATAGTTCCTTCATCCACATTTGCTGTGCTGTTATGGTGCCAGACTCTTTCCTTAAACTCATCATTCAGTGATAAATGACCAGGTGATAAGTTTAAGGAAATAAGTCATCTCCATAACATAAAAGCACAAGGTGAAGCAGTAGGTGCTGATGGAGAAGCTGCAGTAAGTTATCCAAAGTTCTAGCAAGATGAACGTGGCTACTCTAAGAAACAGGTTTTCAATGTAGATAAAACAGCCACCTTTGGAAAAAGATGGCATCTGGGACTTTCATAACAAGATGACTCTCTTATTAGTGGCTAATACAGCTGGTGACTTTAAGTTGAAACCAATACTCATTTGCCATTCCAAAAATCCCATGGCTCTTTACAATTATGCTAAAGCTACTCTGTTTATATTTTATAAATTTAAGACAAAAACCTAAATGACAGCACCTCTGTTTACAGCATGGTTTATTGAATATTTTAAGCCCAATGTCGAGACCTACTATTCAGAAATATATATATATTTATTTTAAAATATTAGCAGTCATTGATAATGCTGGTCACTCAAGATTACTGATGGAGACATAAAAGATTAGTTTTGTTTTATACCTGATAAACAGTATTCATTCTGCAGGTCATGCATCAAGAAGTAATTTCAACTTTCTTATTATTAAGGAAATATATTTGTGAAGGGCATAGCTGTTATAAACAGTAATTCCTCTCATGGATCTAGGCAAGGTAGAAAGTTGCAAACATTCTGGAAAGGATTCACCATTCTAGATTAGGGTGACCAGATTTTAACATTTGTAAAGCCAGACAACATGGCCCAGGGGGCAGGGCCTGACAGCAATGCAAACTTTGATAAGCAGTTTTGGATAATCACTTCTCAACAATTATTTGTTATTATTACAGTTTAACATTATAAAATTAACAAAAATAATATAAAACTCATATTCTGGTGAAATAGCCACATGGCAGCCTGTTCTCCCACCTGTTCATGCATTCTTTCCAAAAATTGGGACTTTTAAAAAACATCGGGACAAATTGTTCAAAAGTGGGACTGTCCTGTCAAAAGCGGGACATCTGGTCACCCTATTCTAGATGCCATGAAGAACATTTATAATTCTTAAAAGGAGGTCAAAATATCAACATAAATAAGAATGTGGAAAAAGATGATTACAACCCTAATAAATGACTTTGAGGTTTAAGACTTCAGTGGAGGAAATAACTGCAGATATGTTTAAAATAGTAAGAGAGTTAGGAGTGAAGATTGAAGATGTGACTCAATTGGTGCAAATCATGATAAAATTTGAGTGAGCTGTGTGCAGTGGGTGATGCTTATAATCCAAAAGACTTGGGAGGCTTAGGGTTAAGGATACCTTGAGGACAAGCATTTGAAACAAGCCTGTATAACATAGTAAGATTTCATCTCTAACTATACTTTTAGGCTAGGCATGGTGGCTTACACCTATAATTTCAGAACGTTGGGAGGCCATCGTGGGAAAACCATTTGAGCCAGAATTTCAAGACCAGTCTGAGTAATATAGTGAGGCTGCACCTGTACCAAAAACCAAAAAAACTTGGCATGGTAGCTCATGACTGTAGTTTCATCTACTGAGGAGACTGAGGCAAGAGGATCCCTAGAGTCCAGGAGTTTGAACCTGCATTGAGATGTAATGATGCTACTGTACCCTAGCCTGAGCAACAAAGAAAAAGCTTGTCTGTAAAAATCAGAAAAATATGGAGTGGTGCCTGTAGTTCAAGGAGTAGGGCGCTAGCCCCATACGCTGGAGGTGGCAGGTTCAAACCCAGCCCCCCAAACTGCAAATAAATAAAAATAAAAATAAAAAATAAAAGCAGAGAAATAAAATGAGCCAGAGATGGGATCATGTACTTACAGTTCCTGTGACTCATGGGACCAAGGCACCAGGATCACTTGAGCCCAGGAGTTTGAGGCTGCAATGAGCTGTGATTTCACCACTGCACTCCAGCCTGGTATCAGTGAATGGGTGATGAATTGCTTTTAATTCATGGGCAGCAAAAGTGGTTTCTTGAAATGGAATCTAAAGTTGAAGAAACTATGAACATTACTGACATGACAACAAAAGATTTAGAATATCTACATAAACTTCTTTGATAAAGCAGCAGCAGCAGGGTTTCAGAGCATTGATTCCAGTTTGTAAAGAAGTTCTGTGGATAAAATGCTGACAAATGGCATCATGTGCTACAGAGAAATCTTACATGAAAGGAAGAGTTTATTGACATGACAAACTTCATTGTCTATTTCAATAAATTGCTACAGCCACCTCAAGCTGCAGTAGCCACCTTAGCAACCATCAATATTGAGGAAAGACTCTTCACTGGCAAAAAAGATTACTTGTTAAAGCTTCCAATGATCCTTAGCAATTTTTAGCCATAAAGTATTTTTAACTGAGGCATTTATATTTTTTAAGCATAATGCTATTGCACACTTAAGAGACAGTGGCATAGTGTACACATACCTCTAACATGCACAGGACAATTTTAAAAGGTGTGAATTTTTTTTGTAATATTAGCTTTATTGTGGTGGTCTGAATCTGAACCCACAATATCTCCAAGGCATGCCTATATGTCAAAGTCACCTACCTATATGTTTTAAATAGGGAAGATATTCCAATTGAAACATTTTTAAAACCAATGCATCCCTAAATCTCAGGAGAAAACTACAGCCCGTTTGTAAATTAGGTAACCTATTTTTCTCTTTCAGTAATAAATCTGTGTCTCTGCCATGGTTTCTATAATAAGGTTTCAACATAAACTCCTTGTTGAAAAATTGTCACCAAGGAAACAAGTTTTAAATTGTTTGCAGATGGAACATCGCCCTGAAAGGACCTATAATTTTAAATTTCAGATATCTTCAAATAAATAATGTCAAAAAATAATTCTTCCACTGACCTAGAGAAAATTAATTAGATGAAGTGATACTTAAGTAAGTTTTTCACTTTTCTGAAAAATGCTCAAAGAAAGCACTAATCAAAGGGGTTTTTTATTAACTCATTTTCTACAAAACTTTCTCTTTACTCTCATCAACTCCAAGGTGTTTTGAAGATGGAATTTCTACAGCCTAATGTCAAAATTAGCAATCTTTTAAGAATATAGACCCTTTGTACATAGTATAGCAAAGAATGACAAAAGCTACAGAAAAAATGTAGAGCAAGTCATTAAGCAGGGCCAGGAAGTCTGCAAATGTTAGTAAGGTAGTAAGGGAAATGCCCCAACCTTGCAGAAGCAAACAAAGATGTTAGGTGTTTTTGTTTTCATTTGTTTGTTTTCTGATAATTACTACCCTGGGTATTTTCTCCCCATACTTCCTGTGCTTCATGCCAACTTACAGCTTTCATGTATTAAGGAATAAGTAGTACTGCTTATAGGGCTCTTCGTTCCTTTCAATCACAGTGCATTCTTATTTAGACTGTTCACTGCAGTGAAAAGTCGCTGAAGTTGAATCTGATAACTACCCACCTCAGAATCATCTGAGCTATTTAAATCAAGATCTCTAGGGGGTGAGCTCATGGGCTCACTTGAGGAAGTGACTCACCAGGGCAAACTTATGCCTGCTATTTAAGAGAAAGGAAATGGTCTACATGGTACCTTAAAGTAGGAAGGGCCCTGCTGTTGCCCTGCCCCTCAAGATGCCTTGCACTGCTGGATAAGGAGCTGAGGTCTGGGAAATTATCTCTGAGACAAGGCTAGGGTGCAGGAGGGTTCTTAGGGAGTTCCTGTGATCAACAAATATGGAAAGGAGGGAAGGAAAGCAAAATTGGACAGAAGGGGAGTCAGGGTCCATGACAACCTTGGCTCACCACAAGGAGAGCTCAGGAACTTAAATCCATGTTATCACACCTAGTGACAAAACAGCCAGGACATTATGTACCCACCTTATTCAGTTATAAGATGTTTATCCTGCCAAGGAAGGATGAAACCTTAGGCTGCCTCTCTTGGGCTGAGGCAGTTTCTGGAAGTGCTATAGACCACACTCCAGATATTCAAGCCTGTTATTATCTGCTTAAATAACTGTCAGCCCACAGAGGGGACCTGCATCCACCTCTTCTCTGAGCTGAGAACATCACAAGTGTGTTCTTTCTTAGCCTAGAAGAGCAATGGTCAAGGGGGGTACTATTCACATGTAGGGGCAGAGCTCCCATGTGCAGCCTAACACTGCTAGGTGCTTGTGTTCAGGGACACTCACGGGGCTGAGCTGGGGTGGGAAGGGTATGGGGCAGGCCTGGAGTCCAAAACTTCTTTCTTGAAACATAGACTTCCAGGCTGTCATGCAGAGTTATGTGCCCAGGAAGGGTGCCAAAACTAGCCCAATTTATAATGTTTTATTATTTAGAAATATGGTTTATACCTCCTGATCTTTTGACCCATTCCCTGCAAATATTTGCAGGCCCGTACAAAAGACTTTCCTATGATGAAAGAAAAATAAAATATTTGAGTTTCCTTCTTTCACTTGTACCCTTTAAGTCAATGCTGTTCAGAAAAGTAGGATTCTATATTAATGAAATACTAACTCTGGTAGGAGTAATCTGTTCAGTAGAACCAGCATAGGTGTTCAGCTCTTACCTACTAAGTTAAAGCTAGAAATTTTTGCCTACTAAATATTATTAATAATTATGCTGACTTGATTTATATTATAAACATTACTGTCTAGAAGGTTGGAGGATTGAGAGAAGCCTATTAGTAAATATTTCCAGGTACTTCCTAAGTAATTGTCCATGGAAGTTCCCCCAACATTTGGGTTAATACTGAATAATTTAATACTGAAGAGATCACATTTGCAAAAGGTAAAAAGAGTAGAAACAGTAAGATAAATATACATATATAGAAATATATCCATTATTTTATGAAAATAAGATTGTAGTATATATACTTTTACAATTTCTTTACTCGAAAATATTAGAGACATTTTTTCATATAAATACATGTGAACATACATTATTCCTTTTAGTTGCCATGTGGCATTCCATTACCTAGCTATAAATGTAGCTTTTTAAAATTATATTCCACATACTGTAGAAAATATATTTTTCTGATACCAAGTGGCATTTGTATCAATTTCAGTAGCTTCAGAGAGGGGAATAAAATAGCTAAAAATTTGGCATCCAAAGTGTCTTATTTGGTAAGATGTTGCATATTTTTTAACATTAATTTATTACTTGTACATATTTTACTGTAAGAACTCAGATGAGTTTGATTTTTATTTATAGGCTCATAGTTTTTATATTCATTTTAGGATGACTGACTTGAAAATGTTAGTAAAACTTCTTTTCTATGTGCCAAACTTACTTCTGGGCATAAATCTTAGACTGAAGGGAAATCCTGCTAATTCATCACATTGAGTTCTCAAACAAAGAAAAACTTAGACTAAAACACTGAATAATGTTTTGGTACACAGGTCTGGTGCTTTATGTTCATAATGAAAAAGAAAACATGTGCTCAAATTCAAAGTTTTTGTACCTTTGTCATTAATTTAGAGTCAAGAAAGTAACTTATTATCTGAATTACTTCTTGAAAGAAAACGTGCAGGAATAAGTTTTGATTCAGTAGAAATCAGAAAATGAAAGCAACTTGGTTGAGTGGTAAGTTACTTTTGACTTTTTTCCCTTATAGTCCATTTTTCCTCATCATAAAAATAGTAACTTTACATAGTAAAAAAGGTGCATGAGGTCACATCCATCCAAAGATTTAGATTATAACTGCATAATTATGTAGCTTTAAATGACACTTGTAGTTGTTTAAGCCAGTTCACTTATTTCAAATGGAATATTGTATGAATGCCACCTCATTGCCTGTAGAACATACAAACCCAGATTCTCTACTAATGATTAGCATTCCTGTATTGTCTTCAGGGAGAGAATCAACTCATAACCTCTCTGTATAGAGAATTAAGATGGAAAGAACAAAGAATCTGTCTTCATAGCACATCCACCTTATGACTCTAGTCTACAATGTCTATGGAGAAAAGTTTAAGAAATATTTGGTAGTATTTATAAATTGCCTTGTAGTTGACCTTTTAAAGTGCCAAGATGCTTTCTAGATAATTTAGTCTTTAAGCTCCCACATATCTCCTCTTGCCTTCCAATCCATGCCTGATGGAAGTGAAGCCTTGCTCTCTGCATCTGTGTGGATGAAGCCTGATACAGCCTATGGGTTAATAACTTCTTTGAATTCCACCACTGCTGCATTCCATTCACTTCAAATAAGTGTGACAATGGACAATACTGGGTATGTATCCTTGAGCTTTCCCCATAGTTTTTCCTGGTCAAGGCTCTGAGTAATTTTGTTTAAAAATCAGTTGTATTCCAGTAGGAAATCTTCCATTCTCTGCAACTGGTGAGTCTGACCTGCTGAAGGCCGAAATTTTATTCCACAATGAAAGAATTAGTGATACTCTCAACTGAGGGACACCAGTTACAGACGCAAGCAGGACTGTGGTACTCAAAGGAGAGAGATGGAGATAAACAGCTGCATCCTAATCAATGACACCCTCAATGTCTTGCCCAACTAGGCTTCCAGAATTCTGCAAAAAACAGAGTGTATGATGTCATTAACAAGTTTCAGAATTGTTCCAAAGCATATGAATTTTCAGTTTTAAATAGCTCATGAAATGTCCATAAAAATGGAAGAAAAACAGACCCAAACCAAAGCACTTGTAAAAATTTTAAGATAATGGATCTCAAGAGAATATTCTATAAACTCTGATAAAGACAGCACAAGGAAAGGGTCATGTAGGAAAACAAAGAAGCTACAAGGAGAGCTTGAATGTCCTGGAACAAAATAAAGTTCCAGACATGCAACTCTAAAAGTTTATCTTTCACATATCCTCTCTTGAGAAGCTGTTTGGAGAAGCCCTCCCAAGAAAAAGGAGGAAATCCAGTAAATAGAAAACATAAGATATTGAAAAGAGGGGACAGATACAGCAGAGAAACAAAAAAAAAAAAATTTTTTTTTCAGAATGGTGATGGATGGGAAATTTCATATTGAAAATTATACTTCAAATATAGAAGCTACCAGTCCAGATCAATGCAAGTCAAAAAATAGTCTCTAAGAATGAGTTCTAAATCACCTAAAATCCAAAGAGTATCTATCTGATTCATCTGAATATATTAAAAATGTTTTGATCAGATACAGGAAATGTCTAATGAATCAGGATAATGGCCCTTTACTTCAAAGTGTTTGTTACATAATATGGAACTGAAGAAGTTAGATTAAAAATTAAGAGCGACTTTAATATATAGTACCATATGAAAATATGATAAAAGCAATAAAAATATTAAGAAAAATGGCACAGTGCATAAGAAATGGAAAAATCCATAAATTCTACCTTCCATATTTGACTCTGAAAGAATATAATGCCTTTCAAAATTGAAATTTTTTTTTTGTTTTGAGACAGAGCCTCAAGCTATCCCCCTTGGTAGAGTGCCATGGCATCACGCTCATAGCTACCTCCAACTCCTGGGCTCAAACGAGTCTCCTGCCTCAGCCCCCCAAGTAGCTGGGACTACAGGTGCCCACCACAATGCCTGGCCATTTTTTAGTTGCAGCCATCATTGTTGTTTGGTGGGCCTGGGCTGGGGATTCGAACCCGCCACCTTAGATGTATGTGGCTGGCGCCTTAGCCACTTGAGCCACAGGCGCCGAGCCTGAATTTTATTCAAAAAGATGTTCTGTGTCAGGATTTCCAAAAGAAATTTCTCTAGTATTTGGATAAATTTTGCAAGCATATTGAGGAAGCTTTGGGCAGTATTAGCAATCATGTATTAGTATGAGATGATAAAATATTAATAATGTTAATAATAATGAAGACACAATCTTCCAGAATTGATTAGAAGTTGATTTCTTTTTTTAGATCAGTAAGTGAATATATATATATACACACACACATATATATATATTTTGCTTCACATTATGACTAGAAATGAGGATATAAACTCATATAATGTAGGCTATTTAACTGTCTAATGACATATTTCTTTTTTAGGGACAGCTCACAATTTTGCCTGTTCTAATACAGTGTTCCTTTTATCTAAGTTAGAATCAGCATTAGGGAATTCCTTGCATTTGACAAGAAAGCACTCAAATTTCTCACATTTTCTTCAGAACTATCTACTAACTGAAGAATTTTAGGTCATGCGGGAAATTCAAGCTCTTACATGAATATCAGCTCTTCTTTGCCCTCCAAGATTTTTGTGTAACTGAAGAGTAAATGGAAAGAGAAAAAAACTAAAGGCAAGCCAAATTCCTCCTTATACAATACCTCTACTGTCAGAAGAAATAAAGAGGAAAGAGAGAGATGATGTATTTTCAAAGAGTATTTCTGCCAATGAATTTGAGGAAAATGTGCTTGTTATTTGTCTTTCTCAAAAAGAAAACATTACAAAATTGTGGAGATCAACAGAGACATCCACCATCATTCTGTTTCCAAATAACAAACTGAGATCTGGGAAAGTACAGAGAACTAAGAGTTTCTGAGTTTAAAAGTGCCCTCATGTGGAAATGAGCAATCATTACCATCTTTCACGATTTCATTCCATTTGCTTACTATCATACCTGTGCCTCTGATGAAAGCTGTCCAATTAATCACACCAAAAACATAACTGTGATTCTTTCCTTTGCCACTCAGTTTTATTTCATGGCACGACTGACAGATGCAAGCTAAAGAAATTGTTTTGTGTCTCACCACACCCCTAAGGCTTACTTACTATATAGTTCCTGGCATAAAACAGAGACAAATAAATACTTTTGAACTATCAGAGTTATGATTGCACAGTCAGATAGCGTAGAAATCTAAAGGCACATTCATTTTTCTGCACAGTCACTATCTACTAACCAAGTCCCACTCGTTGTACCTCTGAAATTTTGCCAGAATCCAAACCTACTCCCTTTTGTTGCCAGGTTTAGGCCAAAATTATTTTTCCTTTGGTCTTTGGCAAATGCCCCCTACTCGGTCCAGTCTGACCTAATATTCACACCAGCAGAGATACTCAACAATAGAAAAAAAATGTAGAGAGGTGGGTCTTCTATGTTAGTAGACTGAAGAGGGTGGCATATTTTCTCTTCAGAAAACACCTGTAAAACCGAATAAAATATTTTAAAACAAATATTTCAGGGTTATAGAAATCCATAAAAGGCAATGAGCTTAAATAATATCTTTTCAGTAAGTGTCAAGTGCATAATATTATAGCTATTTGTTTTGGTCAGTAATATTTGAAATAATTAAAAGAATAATGTATGAATGAATTACAATTTCAGAGTCACATTTTTTCAAGTATGCTAATCTTAATATATGTATAAATTAGTCAACTATTTAAAGTCACACATGAATTTTATAGACACCCTACATTTGACCATATTTTCATTACATATTACTTTGATATTTTAAAAAAGATATACTTTGTTGTTGTTTTCCTGTAATCTTCAAGACCTAGGTAGTAAGAAAGCATTAAAAATAAGTGAAATTTTTGTTGGCACACTAAAATTATTTTTCTTTTTTATCCGCCAGATTACATTACAAAGCATAAAATAACTTTTAATAATAAAAATTAAGGCTACATATTTAGTAAATTAGTACTAGTATGTACCTTTTCATAGTCTATTCTAATTGAAATAAATAGAAGCAAGAATAATTTTAAGCTAAAATTCTATCAAAACTAATTAAATTATTCAGATTTTATTCACGAAGAAAAGGAGGCAGCTTGGGTATTTAACATTGAGAATTCGGAGCACATATCTTGTGAGAGAGTCTTTTTAAACTTTTTTTTTAAATCAAAATTATAAACAATTAGTTTTAAATATGGTAAGGATTGAGAATTCAATAGGTGAAATTTTTTCCATGATAATAATACATAAAGACTTCTTATCATTTTACTTATCTCATTCCTGCTCCCTGTTCCTCAGTTAATTTATAATTATTATACATAAGTTGAAATAAAATGGTGTTCAGCAAGTTAGGGCCTAATCTATACTGTTATTGATATGGCATTTAACAAAAATGAGTTTTAAGAGATTTCATGTTAACTGGCCAATGCTGCTTTATAGGTCTGTGGGCTGTACAGTGGCTGCTCACTGGTAGGGTTTTTTCCTCCCCATTTCAATACGCGTTCCAACATTAACTTGGCTTTAAGTGTGCTTCTGTCCTTTTGAATATCTGAATATTGTTATGTAGGAAATGGAGTTTTTTTTCTTACAGAAAAAATATGTTGATAAATAAGACCTTTTTGCTCTACGCAAAAGTTTAATATATGTTTTCAAAATCTACATTCGTAGAATACTGATTATAGCAATACAGAAACCTAACGCCTTCCCCTGTAAGGTAAACCCCCATATATGTTGAAGTCTTAAAATGATTGATTCTCGCTTCTCCAACCAAAGGTACGACTTTGGTAAAAATAAGTCTTACACACCTCACGACAAATGATACTGTTTTGTAGGCTCTACTATTCAGGCCTGCCATCCCCAAGCCCTGGGAGGCAGACCAGGAATGATTATCTGTGGCCCCTTTGGAAGTGGGCCACATAGAAGGAGGTGAGTGGCAGACGAGTAAAGCGTCATCTGTTTTTATAGCTGCTCCCTATCACCAGCGTCCCCAGCTGAGCTCTGCCTCCTTTCAGATCAGCAGCCACATTAGATTCTCATAGGAGCGGGACACCTACCATTAACTGCGCATGTCAGGGACCTGACTCACAGGCTCCTTATGACCCTGTAACGCCTGACGGTCAGACATGGAGCTGAGGTGTGATGCCAGGGCTGGGGAGCTGCTAACTCAGCTCCTGCATACAGTCTAGGTGCAGGAAACCAAGCTCAGGGCTCCAACTGATCCTGCATGATGGCGAGTTGCATAATTATTTCATTACATATTCCAACGTAATGATAGTAAAAATAAAACATGATTGTAAGAGGGACTTTACCTAACAAATGCAATCAGTGTAAACTGGTTTCTTGTACCCTCAATGAATCCCCAACAATAAAAAAATAAAGAAAAGGAAGGCACAGTAGACGTAATACACTTGAAACATCCCCAAACCATCCACTACCACCAACACCCCCGTCCATGGAAGAATTGTCTTCTATGACACAGGTCTTTAGTACCAAAAATGTTGGGGACTGTTGCCTCAGGCTGGTGCCCAAATCTTCTTTCCGTGTTTCACTACCATGTCCTTGAAGAGGTTCAAATATGATAATGTAACTGCTCTGCTTAAACCTCATCAGGAGTTCTCTGCTGACTTCAAATACTCAGAGCTCTTTGTTTACCTTTATAATCTCACTCCTGCTTTTTTCTTTAGCCAGTTTCCTGTTACTCCTTCCTTTCAATTAGTATATCAGTAAAAATTGATTATTTCCAGCTACCCAGTCAAACTATGATGCCTCATTCTTTTTTTCATTTACTCAAGCTGTTTTCTCTTCCTAGAATTCCTTCCCTAACTTTCATTAGACTCTCCCCACCTTCTTTCTGCCATACTTATCATGACTTATTATTAATTTATTAATCCTTAGATTCCCCAAGAAACTTTTCATAACTGCTTACTCCAGGAGAGAGTTAATCACATTGGCAAGGCACACCTATAATTCTAGGACTCTGGGAGACTAAAGCCAGTGCATTTCTTAAGCTCAGAAAGTCAAGACCAGCCTGAGCAACAGTGAGACTCCATCTCTACTGAAAATAGAAAAACTAGCCAGGTGTTGTGGTGGGTGCCTGTAGTGCCAGCTACTCAGGAGCCTTATGCAAGAGACCTCTTGAACCCAGGAGTTTGAGGTTGTTGTGAGCTGTGATGCCCCAGCACTGAACCCAGGGCATAAGAATGAGACTCTGTCTAAAGAAAAAAAAAAAAAGAAAGAAAGAAAAGAAAAGAAAGGAAGTTAATCACACTTACACTATACTGCTTGTATTTCTTACCCATGGTTTTAGTGTTGCACTTGTAACTAATGCAAGTTGCTGATTTCTGTATCTCATCAAATTGTGTACTCCTTTGAGATTAAGCACCACATCACCAACCTAATACAGTGAATTCCAAATAAATGTTTGTTAAAAGACATAAAAAGCAAAACTAGCGAAACCCAACTACACAGGCACTTGGGCCTGCAAACTAAGTATAAACTCAGTTCTTGTGCCAGCTGAGTCTGTGGTCAGAGACTGAGCCAGTGAGGATGACTAGAATTTAGAACAGGTGGAAACTCTGAGCGCCAAAGCCTTGGAAATCATTTAATATAATTTCCTTTTTGTGTGTTTGTCAGAATTTAGTCATTGGCATACGCTTTAATGCCTTTGCTGTATTTGCCTAACTTGTATACACAATATTTACTTAATATTTTTATTTAAATTGACTCACATTTTACTGACTAAATTTATTTTAATGGAAACTTTGGAACATTACTATAAATAGGAAATTTGGCATCATGCTCCAAATTCAGAAATCATATTTAAAATAAATATAATGGGAATTTGGCTTTAGCTAATGGTACAGTAGGAAATTAGGACAAATCCTCCCACTGAGAATGACGAGAAAAGCTAAACATGATATTTTTAAAAGTTTATTCCAATGCATTGGCGATCTACCAAGGCACAGAACAACTTAAAAGACAGGATCTGGGAGTATATAGAAAACTAGAGAGTTGAGTTTCAAACTTACAGACACATTTTTTCCTTTTTTTTGCTTACAATTAATTGTTCTGAGACACTCAAGAACCAAGCAGAGCTTTCAAAATATTTTCTTTTCTAAAGGGGGAAAAAATAAACAAAATTCAAGGCTTGTCAAAGAGAGGCTGGTACAATTTCAGGTTTTTAATCATCTGAAGTCTCTGTCCCCAACGAAATAGCCCTGCTCTTCTTACTTTAAAGCACAAACTTTTGTCTGACTGTGGTACTTTCTTCTCTTGTTCAGCTGTGCTCATCCATATCTGAACCTCCACCACTTCCAGACCTATAAGTCTGAAAAGACTGCTACTTTCTACTTTTAACACTCTGCCCCCAATTTCTATGTCTAGCTGGGTAAGTAGCAATCTTTCACTAAAGATATTTTAGAATTACAGTGGTCTTGTTAAGAAAGCTCTGATTCTAACAAAGTTTTACAGTTCTGTAAAGGTCTAGAACAAAAAAGGTAAACAATGTTCTGTTTTACAATGGTCAGCCTTTTTAGTTGGTTATGAAATCTATCATGATGTGTGAGCTCCTGAAATATCTCACCCAGAAAAACAGGCCCTGAGGAGAATCAGCTGCCATGTGGAACAACTACCCCAGGGAAGGCCATTATAATTTCCTTAGGCAAAGGAAGGCTAATTTCTTCAGGCCAGAATAAAAGTGTTGTTTTTCCTGGCACAGAAGACTTGGCAGAATTTAGGGGTTCAATATCCCCAGCTGTATCAGGAATGACCTAAATGTCCACTTTCCAATTTTTTGAATCATTCCTTTCAGTTAATTCCCTGACTTTAACAAAAGAGACCTTTACAGGCCAATTCAATTTACTTTATAATTAAGACACTTGCAAGATGAGAATCTGAATTTCATTTTCAGAAATCTTGGCCCTGCAAATACAGTAAACCATGATTTTCTTTCAGGGAAGATATAGATGCTTATGCAAGACTTGAGCTGGGAATTTGAAGCCCTGGGCTTATCCTTCTATTCTTCTACATTTTCTAGCACACTGAGACTTAACCAGACAATCCCATTATATTACTTTGTTTAATTAAAATGTTCTAATGAAGCAAATACATGGTCATCAGAACCTCACCTGGTGTAAGTACTGGATCAGGAGTATTAGATGGCAAACACTCTGCACATCTCTCTGAGCACTTCATGTCATACACTGTCAGTGTTCTCTTTTCTGTTGAAAATAGAGTCCCAAGTGCCCTTAAGTCTAATTGCCTTTGTTATACCCAATTCCAGAAAACCTGGAGTCTATTTATATACCTCATCCCTTCAGCCTCTGTCCTTCTAATCCTACCAATAATTGTATCAGTCAGCATTCAGACAAGAAGGAGAACTAGCAGCAATCTGTAGTAAGAGACATATGGTAAAGAACTGGCTCATGCAGTTGTCAGGGATAGCTGGGCAAAGTCTGAAAACTGTTGGACAGCTCTTTAGAAAGGGCCCACTGGAACTCTCGGGCACATGCTGAAGTTTCTTCTGTCCACAGGTGAAATTTCTTCTTCAGAGA
>NW_003852609.1:326901-328553 GCF_000181295.1 Otolemur garnettii | reverse complement strand
GCATGCTATCATAGCCTGAGAGAATTTTACTTTTAAGTCCCAGGAGCTTCATCATCTTTTGTTAGATCAAAGCCAATGGTCATTCTTTATTATAGTCTGAATTCTAAACTTTAGGAGAATAAAGAGTCCACAATGACTATTGATCAATGAAGAATAAACAAAGAGGAAATGCCATTCTACCATGTGACAGTAAGTCTACGGCTGGCATGGGCTGTTTCCATGGCAGATTCAATTATGTTAAAGACAAAATATGACATTCTTTTAACATATCTTATATCAGTTCATCTTGCTCTGTAATCTGGTTTGGTCTTTTTCATGTTCTAAATAGCTTGGCAGAAAGATTTTAAACCACTATCCCCATTTACACTGAGTCTTTTTCCAGGAAATCTCTATGCTGTCTCTTTTCATTAGAGAAGAAATGACTAACCAGTCAACCACAAATTTTTAGTGTCCTTGGTAACAAAACAGAGTGACTTCTTTTTAATAAAGTCCCTAGGAAAAGTCATCTGCATTCTAAAAACATATTTATCTCAATTAATTTTCTTTTTTACAAAAGGAAAAGAGAAACTAATGCCAGTCTCCTAACTGAATCACACTGAACAGAAACCTGTTAAAAATAGGAGCTCCGAATCATAATTTTAAAAGTGATTTAAAAATAGGAGAAAGATGCTATATGGAAAGTAACACAAAAGACATGCTTATTTGTTATTATTGTTATTTTTTTTTTTGTAGAGACAGAGTCTTACTTTGTCACCCTTGATAGGGTGCCATGGCATCACAGCTCACAGCAACCTCCAACTCCTGGGCTTAGGCGATTCTCTTGCCTCAGCCTCCCGAGTAGCTGTTCTTTATTAATGATTAAACAGCAACATTTTTCTCCTTACCTCGACAACTTTTTAGGCTATTCCTTTATCATCCTCATGAAACAAATTTGTCCAAAATAGAATTGTTGG
Source organism: Otolemur garnettii (assembly GCF_000181295.1). Classification (NCBI taxonomy): domain Eukaryota; kingdom Metazoa; phylum Chordata; class Mammalia; order Primates; family Galagidae; genus Otolemur; species Otolemur garnettii. Next base: position 327,600 of record NW_003852609.1, on the reverse strand, counting down.
TCTAAAAGGAACACACACTTGACCTCAAAGTAGTTGTGGAAGGAAATAATTTGTATTCAATTGGAGTATTTGTCTTGTCAGTTTGAAAGACTTGGGTGGTACTTCCCGACCACAAAACAGACTGATGATGTCTAAGCTAATGACCTAAGGAGATACTGGGTGTGTCTCTCTGAAACAGAAGATTCTCAGGTGTGGTGGGCTGAATCAGAATATTTATATAATTCTTTACAGCTTACAGCCTCTCCCTTAAAATTATCTTAATCACTGCATCCTCACAATAAGCCAATAAACTATGTACTATTGACTCTGTTTTAAAAAAGAATTTAAATCTTTGAAAAATTGTGTTTCTTGCCCACATCAGACAGCATTCATTTAACTCTGAATCCCATAGCCTTTCTATTAAAATAACATCATATCTCAAAGAATGTAACACGTGCCATGCTTTCTTCCAGAGAGGTAAGAATCTATATGTTTTTCAGTTACCCTCAAAGACTTTCCCAGTCTGAAGACATGTATTTTACAGAGAAATGAAGAGAGGTCCAGAGAGATAAAATAATATATCTCATAACATAAACAATCAAGTCAGGGTAGAATTGGGACCCAAAGTCCATCTTCTGATTTTCATTGCAGTGTACTTACCACTAAACAACCCATGCCTTGTAATTTTATTCTTCATAGAGTGTTCTACTATGGTATGTA
>NW_003852609.1:324042-326837 GCF_000181295.1 Otolemur garnettii | reverse complement strand
ACTTCCACAGAAACCAGTGAAAATGACCCAAGTTGTAAATTGATCTGAGCTGGCTTGACCCTTGGCAATTGTTGGCTTTGTCTTGGTATTACTGAGTCCAGTCTTTACAGGTGGGTGAGTGCTAAGAGCTCTGTTCTAGATAGCTGTTGCCAGGTATCAAAGCATTCACTAGAAAAAATTTCATAGACACACATGCCTCTCCTATTTGCTAATAGGAGCCAGGGCAGTCATGTAGTCTGTTCCCTGAATTCAATGATCCCAGCTCTCTATCCTTTTAAATGCTCTGACCATATTTTGCATGAAACCTTTCCTAGACACAAGTGTGACAATGTGCTAGAAACAGGAATCTTCTTATCCATTTGTAAGCCACAGACAACCAGACTCTTTCATTACTGACTGAGTATCAGACTTCTTGGGAATAACAATCCAGATGTCACCAGAAACATACAGACTGCAGGGCTCCTGCTCATGTCATGGCTGGTGTTGCTGCACTGTTTCTACCAAAGTAATTCACAAGCCCTGATAGCTATTCATTTCATCAGTGAAGCCCCCTTTGCAACATCAGTTATGCTAAATATCCTGTGCTGTGGATTAGAAATTAACACATGCACCATAGTGTGTATAATGATGCATTTTGAAGTATATAATAGACTATATAACAAAGGGAAAAAAACATTATTCGAGGGTGGAAATACACTCTGATTTGTGACACCAAAAAACTTTACTCTCTGTCTTTGAAGCTATCTATTCTTCTCTTCTGCCCACTTTTAAAAAATTCCCAGAAAGTTCTATAGCTTAAATTTTCAGAAATGTGAAAATTTATCCATTGTATTGAAAATAATTATACAACAGTTATTAATTATACAACATTCATTGATTATTATTCTAATAAAAATTTATGTGGAAGTCTAAATCATGATGGGAATTCATGTGGAAAAGTATTATTTCTTGTCAAGCAAAACTACTTGTGTTATATGGGTATCATCATATTAGTCATGACTGGAAGACTTTATAGAAGAAGGTCATGCTGATGAAGCCAGATTGTTTTTAAAGTTGTAGATACTATATAGAAATCAGCAGCTGGAAACCTGGGAGGCAGATTGGCACCCAGATTCCTGCCCCCTCCACCGAGGATTTCCTAGATGATGGCCATTAATTTCTGTCTTTACATAGCTGATTCCAATGTATAGTCCAAGTCTGAAGACTACTATTAGAAATATTTTTCCTTCTTAGATAATTATCCTAGTACTTTGACTACAAGTTATAATAACTAACTGCTCAATTTCCACTGACAATACTTGTACAGTGTCTTTATTATGTGCTATTTTAGGCTAGAAACTTTTTCATACCAATAGAAAGCGCTGACAAAAAAGTAAAACCGCAGTATAAAATGAATTACATAATTATGACCCAAGAGTCACTTTAGGCAGAGGTCCCAGTTTGCTGTATTCCAATCAGATAAATGTTTTGTTTAAATTACAAAGAGTGCTTTTTCTGTGTTTTTATGTATTTATTTTATTTTATTATTATTTTTTTTTTTTGAGACAGAGCTTCAAGCTGTCCCCCTGGGTAGAGTGCTGTGGCATCACAGCTCACAGCAACCTTCAACTCCTGGGCTCAAGTGAGTCTCCTGCCTCAGCCTCCCAAGTAGCTGGAACCACAGGCACCCACCACAACGCCCGGCTATTTTTTGGTTGCAGCCGTCATTGTTATTTGGCAGGCCTGGGCTGGATTCAAACCCACTACTTTAGGTGTATGTGGCTGGCACCTTAACCACTTGAGCCACAGGCGCTGAGCCTGTGTTTTTATGTAGATAAATGAATTTATTTTTTGAATTTTAGAATCATAAATGTGTGTATATATGTATAAATTTGAACTACTAAACCTTTCAAATATACCGAACATTATGAAAAATTAAATACTACCGCCTAGATTTATGAAACGATATCATGTTATCATATTTGTTCATTTCTCTCTTTATCCCTCTCTGTGTCTCCCTCTTTTAAAGAAAATAAACAGATATAGATAGGATGTGGCTACTGTTATATTGCTTTCCTCACTAACTGGTGATATTTATGATCCTGGTACTAGTTACCTGATCTTTGACAAGCCAATTAAAAACAGTGAGTGGGGAAAAAATTCCCTATTTAACAAATCATGCTGGGCGAACTGGCTGGCGACCTGTAGAAGACTGAAACTAGACCCACACCTTTCCCCACTAACTAAGATAGACTCTCACTGGATTAGAGGTTTAAGCTTAAGACGTGAAACTATAAAAACACTAGAAGAAAGTATAGGGAACACACTTGAAGAAAATGGCCTGGGCGAAAATTTTATGAGGAGGACTCCTCAGGCAATTGAAGCAACATCAAAAATACACTTTTGGGACCTGATCAAACTAAAAAGTTTCTGCACAGCCAAGAACACAGTAAATAAAGTGGGTAGACAGCCCTCAGAATGGGAGAAGATATTTGCTGGTTATGTCTCCAACAAAGGTTTAATAACCAGAATCCATAAAGAAGTCAAACATATTAGCAAGAAAAAAGAAGTGATCCCATCTCAGGGTGGGCAAGGGACTTGAAAAGAAATTTCTCTAAAAAAGATAGGCACAAGATCTACAGAAACATGAAAAAATGCTCACAGAACAGAATAGAGAACCAAGGGATGAATCCAGAAAAATGTTAAACAGGCCTCTAATCATCAGAAAAATGCAAATCAAAACTACTTTAAGATATCACCTAACTCCAGTAAGATTAGCCCATATCACAAAATCCCAAAACCAGAGATGTTGGTGT
>NW_003852609.1:318716-323823 GCF_000181295.1 Otolemur garnettii | reverse complement strand
GAAGAAGCCCAAGTGCCCATCAACCCACGAATGGATTAATAAGTTGTGGTATATGTACACCATGGAATATTATGCAGCCCTAAAGAAAGATGGAGACTTTACCTCCTTCTTGCTTATATGGATGGAACTGGACAATGTTCTTCTTAGCAAAGTATCTTAAGAATGGAAGAAAAAGTATTCAATGTACACAGCCCTATTTTGAAATTAATTTATAGGAGGCTGAGCCAAGACAGCAGACTGCAGCCAGCTTTTTACAGAAGCTCCCATCTAGAAGGAGACTTAAAGGACAGAAGTTTAGCAAAAGAGCTGATGGTTTGGAGCAGAGCCAAGAGAGAAGATTGAAGAGCGCACTTCAACCTTCCTGAGGAGAGCTGTGACCCCAACAATAGAATCAAAAGGTACAAAATCCATCACCAAGCAGACGGGAGTCCCCTCCCCCACAAGAAAGGCTCGCAGTTTACTCTATGCAAACAAGCAAGCAAAGTTCAAACATCCTCCCAGTTTATCCCATAGGAGAGACCCCCTAAAAACTAAACCCCCTACCCCTGCTAGCATGCCACGGCACCCTCCTGCCAGGCATAAAACTGTAAAACTGTATAAAACTGTATACATTTCCCACCTACAACATTGAACTCTGAGGATCCCGCCCCCTACCCTGAGGTCTGGAGGTTTGTTACCTACAAAGTCCAGATTCTTGGGCATCTCCTTAAGAGAAGTAGAGGGGGAAAGAGATGGTGCTGCTCTGTGCTGACTGTGGCACAGGAGTGAGGAGAAGAAAGTTGGTTCAGAGGAAACCATACAGCAACAGTGGCATCTTGAGCTGTGAACTGATGCCAGTCCAGATAGATGAGTCCTGTCTCTCTGGGCAAACAGAGGTTCGGGACAGCAGCCACAGGCAAACAAACGGACTTAGTAACTTTCGTAACTTTTGTAAGTAAAGAGACAATTGGCACCAGCCCTCAGGGGAATAGCTGAGACAAAGGCAGTGGGATGGCACAGGCTGGAATTGACACCTGAGTGTAAACTCTAATTTGCTTCAGGCCCAGAGCTGAGTTCTTCACCAGCTCTAGAAAGCCTCTGACTTGCAGAAGAATTTAGACGAGACAGAAGGTGTGAGGCTGCAATGCCCACAACTTTCAAAGCGTAAATTCTTCCCTGACTGGACTCAGATCTCCCAATGAGCACCTTGCCCTCAGGGGAATGCTGAGACAAAGGCAGTGGGTGGGCAGAGGCAGGGATTGACACCTGAGGGCTGGAATTAAGAGAACATTCACAGCCTAATTTAAACATGCAAGACCCCCCTGCCAGAGGCAGATTTCTGGGTGATTTTGGCAGTCATAAACAATGGGAGCAGTTGCCTACTGGAGTGAATAGGGTCACAGACCTGGGGGATTACGAGTGACTGGGTGCAAGTTGGGGAAGGAGGTATTAACCTTCCCAGACTAACCCATCTGCTGGGTTGGTCCCTTTGCCCTCACGGAACCCTGGAGCAAGTTATATCCAAGCTGCAAGCAGACCCCTCTTATCTAGCTGCTGGAAACATTTGAACTTTTCCACCTGAAACAGGTGCTGACTGGGACAACTGATTTGGACTCCTTAAACCAGGAAGACCACCCAGGGACTATTCAAAGGGGCACCCTGGGTGTATGGTTGAGGGAAGGTTTGATTTTCCTTGTTCAATTGTTTATGAGGGGCGGAGCAATTTAATTGCTGGTATTTCTCCACAGCTGAGACTTCAACCAAGAGAAACTGAATCACTAGGGTAGGACAGAGACCAGCTGAAAATAAGACAGAGCCACTTAGGCCCACCACACCAAGCAGGTCCCCAGTCTCTCAGGCTGTAACACCATACAGGTCCTTGACAAACCTCAAGGGGAAAAGCCAAACGGGGTAAAATAATCATGGGGTGGAATCAGTGGGAAAGGCTGGTAATATGAATAACCAGAGTAGATCAAACCCCCCAAGAAAGGATGTGGCTGGTAATATGAATAACCAGAGTAGGTCAACCTCCCTGCCACAAAAGGATGTGGCAAACAAAACTAAAAATCCCCTATATAAACAGATAGTTGAGATGTCAGAAATTGAATTCAGAATTTGGATTGCAAATAAGATTAATAGAATAGAGGCAAAGATAGAAATAGAAATTCAAGGAGGATTCCAAAAGTTCACTCAAAAATTCAACGAATTCAAAGACAAAACCACCAAAGATTTTGAAACATTAAAGCAAGAAATTGCAGCACTCAAAGATCTGAATATGGTAGAATCTCTTGGTAACAGAGTGCAAGAGGCAGAAGAAAAGATCTCAGACGTAGAAGACAAAGCTTCTGAATATATTCAAATGTCCAAGGAGAATCAGACATGGAAAGCAAAAAAAGGATCATTCTCTCAGAGAGCTCTGGAATAATTCAAGGAAAACTAATATTTGCTTCATAGGAATCCCTGAAGGCAATGAAGTTGCTTCGCAAAACATAGAGGCTCTTCTGTATGAAATTATGAAAGAGAACTTTCCAGATATGATAAGAGATCCTGAAATTCAGATTGCAGACAGCTTCAGATACCCAGCATGACTCAACCGGAATAAGACAGCCCCTAGGCACCTCATAATTAACTTCACTAAAGTTAATATGAAAGAGAAAATCTTGAAAGAAGTGAGACATAATAAAACAATAACCAACAAGGGGAAGAATATTAAAATAACTGCAGAACTCTCTACCAAAACCTTTCAGGCAAGAAGAGGGTGGTCATTGACACTTAATCTCTTAAAACAAAATAACTTTCAGCCCAGGATCCTGTATCCAGCTAAACTGAGTTTCATTTATGATTGAGAAATTAAATACTTTAATGACATCCACGCATTGAAGAAATTTGCCATAACTAAATCAGCTCTCCAGGATATTCTCAGACCTATTCTCCATGATGACCAGTGCAATCCTCCACCACAAAAGTAAACTAACGCAGAAACTATTGATCAAACTCCAACTTCTACAGTGGCAAAAGGATTAAAAATGTCCACTGAACTTTTGAACAACTCGATACCTAAAATTTTATCAGGCTTATCAATAATTTCAATCAATGTGAATGGCTTAAATTGTCCTCTAAAGAGGCACAGATTGACTGATTGGATACAGAAACTCAGACCAGACATTTTTTGTATACAAGAATCTCATGTTACCTTAAAAGACAAATATAGACTCAGGGTGAAGGGATGGCCATCTATATTCTAGGCTAATGGAAAGCAGAAAAAGAAGGTGTTGCAATTTTATTTGCAGATACAATAGGTTTTAAACCAACAAAAGTAACCAAAGATACAGATGGCCACTTTATATTTGTTTAGGTCAATACTCAATATGATGAGATCTCAATTATCAACATCTATGCATCCAACCAGACTCTAGGCTCGGTGCCTGTGGCTTAAGTGGCTAAGGCGCCAACCACATACACCTAAGGTGGCAGGTTCAAACCAGCCTGGGCCTGCCAAACAACAATGATGGCTGCAACCAAAAAAAATAGCCGGGCATTGTGGCGGGTGCCTGTGGTCCCAGCTACTTGGGAGGCAAAGGCAGGAAACTTGCTTGAGCCCAGGAGTTGAAGGTTACTGTGAGCTGTGATGCCACAGCACTCTACCCAGGGGGACAGCTTGAGGCTCTGTCTCAAAAAAAAAGAGATTCTAACTGGCATGAGCAACTTGATCTCCCCCAGCTCCATCATAGTGGGAGATTTTAACACTCCTTTGGCAGTGTTGGATAGATCCTTCAATAAGAAACTTAGCTAAGAACTCTTAGATTTAAATGTAACTATTCAACTTCTGGATTTAGCAGACATCTACAGAACATTTCATCCTAACAAAACTGAATACACATTTTTCTCATCAGTACATGGAACATACTCCAAAATTGATCACATCTTAGGCCACAAATCTAACCTCAGCAAATATAAAGGAATAGAAATTATTCCATGCATCTTCTCACCATCATGGAATAAAAGTTGAACTCAGCAACAACAGGAATCTGCAGACTCATACAAAGACATGGAAGCTAACTAACCTTATGCTGAATGATAGACGGGTCAGAGATGAGATCAAGAAGGAAATTACCAAATTTTAGAACAAAATGACAATGAAGATATAAGTTATCAGAACCTCTGGGATACTGCAAAGGAACTTGTAAGAGGGAAACTTATAGCATTGCAAGCCTTCCCCAAGAGAACAGAAAGAGAGGAAGTTAACAACTTAATGGGACATCTCAAGCAGCTAAAAAAGGAAAAACATTCCAATCCCAAATCCAGTAGAAGAAAAGAAATAACCAAAATTAGAGCAGACTTAAATAAGATTGAAAACAAAAGGATTATAGAACAGATCAACAAATCAAAAAGTTGGTTTTTGGAAAAAGTCAACAAAATCAATAAACCTCTGGCCAACCTAACCAAGAAAAAAAGAATAAAGTCTCTAATCTCATCAGTCAGAAACGGTAAAGATGAAATAACAACAGATCCTTTAGAAATTAAAAAAATCCTTAATGAACATTACAAGAAACTTTATTCCCAGAAATAAGACAATCTGAAGGAAATTGACCAATACTTGGAAGCACGTCATCTCCCAAGACTCAGCCAGAATGAAGTGGAAATGCTGAACAGACCTAGATCAAGCTCTGAAATAGCCTCAACTATACAAAATCTCCCTAAAAAGAAAAGCCCAGGACCAGATGGCTTCACGGCAGAATTCTACCAAACCTTTAAAGAGGAACTAGTACCTATATTACTCAACATTTTCCAAAACATAGAAAAAGATGGAATACTACCCAACACATTCTATTAAGCTAACATCACCCTGATCCCCAAACCAGGAAAAGACCCAACAAGAAAAGAAAATTATAGACCAATATCACTAATGAATATGGATGTGAAAACATTCAACAAAATCCTAACAAACAGAATCCAGCAACACATCAAACAAATCATATACCACGACCAAGTGGGATTTATCCTGGGATCTCAAGGATGGTTCAACATACGTAAATCTATAAATGTCATTCATCACATAAACAAATTAAAAAACAAAGACCTTATGATTCTCGCAATTGATGCAGAAAAAGCTTATGATAATATTCAG
>NW_003852609.1:309897-316562 GCF_000181295.1 Otolemur garnettii | reverse complement strand
GGATGGAACTGGAAAATGTTCTTCTTAGCAAAGGATCACAGGAATGGAAGAAAAAGAATCCAATGTACACAACCCTTCTATGAAACTAATATATACTTCTCAAATAAAGGAAACAACTTAATTCTAGCCCAAGAATATGGGGAGGGGGTGGGGAAGGGGAGGGAAGAAGGATGGCTGGGTGGTGGGAGGTTGACCAGAAAGATCACATATATTTCTGTCTAACAAGGGTACAAGTGAACTTTTCTAGAAATAGAGTGTAATGTTTTGACACAATGACGATGAAAATGACATGGAATTTATATGAACGAGCTTGATGAAAGTATTTCAAAATGTATATGAAAACAGTACACTGTACCTCCTGTTTGCATTCATGCATAGAGCTATAATTTAATAAAAAAAAAGATTATAGGAGGAAGAACATGTGTTGAAGAAAAGGATGGGTAGTGTACTGGAAGATAAACGAACGAATAGCAACAACAGCTAAAGAAGAGAGCAATATCTGCTGAGGAAAACTATGGTTACTGTGATGGAAAGAGAAAAATGCCCAGAAGTGCTATGGAATACGACAGACATTGTGAAGAAACCTGAATATCCTAGTTTGTGCTGAGCAGTACTATGATTGATGTGAAGATCCATCCTATACTAATAATGTTGGCTGTGGAACACAAGACTTGCTGAGGAATAGGAAAAGTCCAGTGAAGAAAGTGGAATACAGCAACCAGAATTGTGTAGAATAGTGAGTTCAATGTGATGAATGTTGAACGTTCTAATACGTGCAGTGGAAAGCTAGCATTAAAGAGCAGAACATGAACGATTCTTCTCTCTGAGGAAGAATGCTCCAGTTAGGTTCAGTAAGGTGAATACAGTAATATGTGCTGAGAAACACTATACTTCATGGGCAGTAAGTGGAGCTTATGACCATGTGTTCAGCCACACTGCGGTCAACGTGACAAATGCTGAACATACAAGTATAGTCAACAGAAGACTATGGTCAAAGGGAAGAATGCTGAATATAGTAATATGCATGTGTTCAGGAACACTGTGTTGAAAATGAAGACTGTTGAACAGAAGAATATAGACTGAAGAACATGCGCTGAAAAAAAGGATGGTTAGTGTACTGGAAGATGAATGTACAAATACAAACATGTGCTAAAGTAGAGAGCAATATCTGCTGAGGAACACTATGGTTACTGTGATGGAAAGAGAAACATGCCCGGAAGTACCATGCAATAAGACGGACATTGTGAAGAAACCTGAAGATCCTAATTTATGCTGAGGAGTACTATGATTGATGTGAAGATACATCCCATACTAATAAAGTTGGCTGTGGAATACAAGACTTGCTGAGGAATAGGAAGCATCAGGTAAAGAAAGTGGAATATAGCACCCAGCGTTGTGTAGAATAGTGAGTTCAATGTGATGAATGTTCAACGTCCTAATACCTGCAGCAGAATGCTAGCATTAAGCAGCAGAACATGAACGATTCTTCTCTCTGATGATGAAAGCTCCGATTAGGATCAGTAAGTTGAATACAGTAATATGTGCTGAGAAACACTATACTTCATTGGCATTAAGTAGAGCTTACTACTATGTGCTAGTCCACACTGCAGTGTGGTGAACGTGAAGAATGGTGAACATACAAGTATGGTCTGCAGAACACTATGGTCAAAAGGAAGAATGCTGGATATAGTAATATGTATGTGTTCCAGAACACTGTCTTGAACATGAAGACTGTTGAACAGAAGAATATAGGCTGAAGAACATGTGCTAAAGAACAGGATGGTTACTGTACTGGAAGATGAACGAAAGAATAGCAATAAGATCTAAAGAAGAGAGCAATATCTGCTGAGGAACACTATGGTTACTGTGATAGAAAGAGAAACATGACCGGAAGTGTTATGGAATAGGATGCACATTGTGAAGAAAGCTGAATATCCTAGTTTCTGCTGAGCAGTACTATGATTGATGTGAAGAGGCATCCTATACTAATAATGTTGGCTGTGGAACACAAGAGTTGCTGAGGAATAGGAAGCCTCCGTGGAAGAAAGTGGAATACAGCCACCAGCGTTCGGCAGAATAGTGAGTTCAATGTGATGAACGTTGAACGTCCTAATACCTGCAGTGGAATGCTAGCATTAATGAGCAGAACATGAACGATTCTTCTCTCTGATGAAGAACGCTCCAGATACGATCAGTAAGGTGAACACAGTAATACGTGCTGAGAAACACTATACTTAATGGGCAGTAAGTGGAGCTTACTACTATGTCCTCAACAACACTGCCATCAACATGAAGAACGGGGAACATACAAGTATGGTCTGCAGAACACTATGGTCAAAGAGATGAATGCTGAATATAGTAATATGTGTTCCGGAACACTGTGTTGAACATGAAGACTGTTGAACAGAAGAATATAGGCTGAAGAACATGTGCTAAATAACAGGATGGTTACTGTACTGGAAGATGAACGTAAGAATACCAAAATGTGCCAAAGAAGAGAGCAATATCTGCTGAGGAACACTATGGTTACTGTGATGGAAAGAATCATGCCCGGAAGTGCTGGGAATAGGAAGGACATTGTGAAGGAAGCTGAATATCCTTGTTTGTGCTCAGTAGTACTATGATTGGTGTGAAGATACAACCCTTACTAATCATGTTGAATGGGGAAAACAAGACTTGCTGAGGAACGGGAAGCTTCAGATGAAGAAAGTGGAACACAGCAAACAGCGTTGTGTAGAATATTGAGTTCAATGTGATGAATGTTGAACGTCTTAATACCTGCAGCGGAATGTTAGCATTAATGAGGAGAACATGAACGATACTTATATCTAACGAAGAACACTCCGGTTAGGTTCAGTAAGTTGACTACAGTAATACGTGCTGAGAAACACTATACTTCATGGGCAGTAAGGGGAGTTTACTACTATGTGCTCAGTATAGTGTTGTCTACGTGAATAACTTTGAACATACAAGTATGGTCTGCAGAACACTATGGTCAAAGGGAAGAACGCTGAATATAGTAATATGTATGTGTTCCAGAACACTGTGTTGAATATGAAGACTGTTGAACAGAAGAATATAGGCAGAAGAACATGTGCCGAAGAACAGGATGGTTTGTGTACTGGAAGATGAACGAATGAATAGCAACAAGAGCTGAACAAGAGTGCAATATCTGCTGAGGAACACTATGGTTACTGTGATGGAAAGACAAACATGACCGGAAGTGCTATGGAATAGGACAGATATTGTGAAGAAAGCTGAATATCCTAGTTTGTGCTGAGCAGTACTATGATTAATGTGAAGATACATTCTATACTAATAATGTTGGCTGTGGAACACAAGACTTGCTGAGGAATAGGAAGCGTCAGGTGACGTCAGTGGAATACAGCAACCAGCGTTGTGTAAAATAGTGAGATCAATGTGATGAATGTTGAACATCTTAATACCTGCAGCGGAATGTTACAATTAATGAGGAGAACACGAACGATACTTCTCTCTGACGAAGAATGCTCCGGTTAGGTTCAGTATGTTGACTACAATAATACGTGCTGAGAAACGCTATACTTCATGGGCAGTAAGTGGAGCTTACTACTATGTGCTCAGTACACTGCGGTAAACGTGAAGAACCGTGAACATACAAGTATGGTCTGCAGAACACTATGGTTACTTGGAAGAACGCTCAATATAGTAATATGTATGTGTTCGGAAACACTGTGTTGAACACGATGACTGTTGAACAGAAGAATATAGGCTGAAGTACATGTGCGGAAGAACAGGATGGTTAGTGTACAGGAAGATGAACCTACGAATACCAACATGTGCTCAAGAAGAGAACAATATCTGCTGAGGAACACCATGGTTACGGTGATGGAAAGAGAAACATGCTCGGAAGTGCTGTGGAATAGGATGGACATTATTAAGAAATCTGAATATCCTAGTTTGTGCTGAGCAGTACTAAGATTGATGTGAAGATACATACTATACTAATAATGTTGGCTGTGGAACACAAGACTTGGTGAGGAATAGGAAGAGTCAGGTGAAGAAAGTGGAATACAGCAACCAGCGTTCGGTAGAATAGTGACTTTTGTGGTGAATATTGAATGCTGTAATACCTGCAGTGAAATGCTAGCATTAATGAGCAGAACATGAATGATTCTTTTCTCTGATGAAGAACGCTCCGGTTAGGTTCAGTAATTTGACTACAGTAATACGTGCTGAGAAACACTATACTTCATGGGCAACAAGAGAAGCTTACTACTATGTACTCAGACACACAGCGGTCAATGTGAAGAACGGTGAACATACAAGTATGGTCTGCAGAAAACTATGGTCAAAGGGAAGAACGCTGAATATAGTAATATGTATGTGTTCCAGAACACTGTGTTGAACATGAAGACTATTGAACAGAAGAATATAGGCTGAAGAACATGTGCTAAATAACAGGATGGTTAGTGTACTGGAAGATAAATGTACGAATACCAAAATGTGCCAAAGAAGAGAGCAATATCTGCTGAGGAACACTATGGTTACTGTGATGGAAAAGAATCATGCCCAGAAGTGCTGTGAATAGGAAGGACCTTGTGAAGGAAGCTGAATATCCTTGTTTGTGCTGAGTAGTACTATGATTGATGTGAAGATACACCCTATACTAAGAATGTTGGCTGTGGAACACAAGACTTGCTGAGTATTAGGAAGCATCAGATGAAGAAAGTGGAATACAGCCACCAGCGCTGTGTAGAATAGTGAGTTCAATGTGATGAATGTTGAACGTCCTAATAACTACAGTGGAATGCTAGCATTAATGAACAGAAGAATGATAATTCTTTCTGATAAAGAATGCTCCGGTTAGGTTCAGTAAGTTGACTACAGTAATACGTACTGAGAAACACTGTACTTCATAGGCAATAAGTGGAGCTTACTACTATGTGCTCAGTACACTGTGGTCAACGTGAAGAACTTTGAACATACAAATATGGTCTGCAGAACACTATGGTCAAAGGGAAGAACTCTGAATATAGTAATATGTATGTGTTCCGGAACACTGTGTTGAATATGAAGACTGTTGAACAGAAGAATATAGGCAGAAGAACATGTGCTAAAGAACAGGATGGTTAGGGTACTGGAAGATGAACGAACGAACTACAAGAGCTAAAGAAGAGAGCAATATCTGCTGAGGAACACTATGGTTACTGTGATGGAAAGAGAAACATGCCTGGAAGTGTTACAGAATAGGACGGACATTGTGAAGAAAGCTGAATATCCTAGTTTGTGCTGAGCAGTACTATGATTGATGTGAAGATCCATCCTATACTAATAATGTTGACTATCGAACACAAGACTTGCTGAGGAATAGGAAGCGTCAGGTGATGTCAGTGGAATACAGCAACCAGAGTTGTGTAGAATAGTGAGATCAATGAGATGAATATTCAACGTCTTAGAACCTGCAGCAGAAAGCTAGCATTAATGAGCAGAACATGAACGATTCTTCTCTCTGACAAACAAGGCTCAGTTAGGTTCACTAAGGTGAATACAGTAAAACGTGCTGAGAAACACTGTACTTCATGGGCAGTAAGTGGAGCTTACTACTATGTGCACAGTACATGGCAATCAACGTGAAGAATTTTGAACATACAAGTATGGTGTGCAGAACACTATGGTCAAAGAGAAGAACGCTGAATATAGTAATATGTATGTGTTCTGGAACACTGTGTTGAACATGAAGACTGCAGAAAAGAAGATTATAGAATGAAGAACATGTGCTGAAGAACAGGATGGTTAGTGTACAGGAAGATGAACATAGGAATACCAACATTGTGCTAAAGAAGAGAGCAAGATCTGCTGAGGAAAACTATGGTTACTGTGATGGAAAGAGAAACATGGCCGGAAGTACTATAGAATAGGACAGGCATTTTGATGAAAGCTGAATATTCTAGTTTGTGCTGAGCAGTACTATGATTGATGTGAAGATACATCCTATACTAATAATGTTGGCTGTGGAATAAAAGACTTGCTGAGGAATAGGAAGCCTCCGGTGAAGAAAGTGGAATACAGCAATCACAGTCCTGTAGAATAGTGAGTTCAATGTGATGAATATTGAAGGTTCTAAGACCTGCAGTGGAATGCTAGCATTAACAAGCAGAACATGAATGATTCTTCTCTCTGATGAAGAACGCTCCGGTTAGGTTCAGTAAGTTGACTACAGTAATACGTGCTGAGAAACATTATACTTCATGGGCAGTAAGTGGAGCTTACTACTATGTGCAAAGTACACTGCGGTCAACGTGAAGAACTTTGAACATACAAATATGGTCTGCAGAACACTATGGTCAAAGGGAAGAACGCTGAATATAGTAATATGTATGTGTTCCGGAACACTGTGTTGAACATGAAGACTGTTGAACAGCAGAATATAGGCTGAAGAACATGTGCTGAAGAACAGGATGGTTAGTGTACTGGAAGATGAACTAACGAACAAAAACAAGAAGTAAAGAAGAGAGCAATATCTACTGAGGAACATTATGGTTACTTGATGGAAAGAGAAACATGCCTGGAAGTGTTATGGAATAGGACGGACATTGTGAAGAAAGCTGAATATCCTAGTTTGTGCTGAGCAGTACTATGATTGATGTGAAGATACATCCTATACTAATAATGTTGGCTGTGGA
>NW_003852609.1:305973-309769 GCF_000181295.1 Otolemur garnettii | reverse complement strand
AACGATTCTTCTCTCTGACGAACAACGCTCCGTTAGGTTCAGTAAGTTGACTACAGTAATACGTGCTGAGAAACACTATACTTCATAGGCAGTAGGTGGAGCTTACTACTATGTGCACAGCACACTGCGGTCATCGTGAAGAATGGTGAACATACAAGTATGGTCTGCAGAACACTATGTTAAAATGGAAGAACGCTGAATACAGTAATATGTATGTGTTTTGGAACACTGTGTTGCACATGAAGATGTTGAACAGAAGAATATAGGCTGAAGAACATGCGCTGAACATTATGGTTATTCTACTGTAAAATGAACGAACGAATAGCAACAAGAGCTAAAGAAGAGAGCAATATCTGCTGAGGAACACTATGGTTACTGTGATGAAAAGAGAAACAAGCCCGGAGTGCTGTCGAATACGAAGGACATTGTGAAGAAAGCTGAATATCCTAGTTTGTGCCGAGCAGTACTATGATTGATGTGAAGATACATCCTATACTAATAATATTGGCTGTGGAACACAAGACTTGCTGAGGAATAGGAAGCGTCCGTGGAAGAAAGTGGAATACAGCCACCAGAGTTCGGTAGAATAGTGAGTTCAATGTGATGAATGCTGAACGTGCTAATACCTACAGTGGAATGCTAGCATTAATGAGCAGAACGTGAACGATTCTTATTTCTGATGAAGAACTCTCCGGTTTGGTTCAGTAAGTTGACTACAGTAATATGTGCTGAGAAACACTATACTTTATGGGAAGTTAGGGGAGCTTACTACTACATTCTCAGCACACTGCGGTCAACGTGAAGAACGGTGAACATACAAGTATGGTCTACAGAACACTATGGTGCAGTGTTGGAAGAACGCTGAATATAGTAACGTGTATGTGTTCTGGAACACAGTGTTGCACATTAAGACTGTTGAACAGAAGAATATAGGCTGAAGAACATGTGCTGAAGAACGGGATGGTTAGTGTACAGGAAGATGAACGTACTAATACCAACATTGTGCTAAAGAAGAGAGCAATATCTGCTGAGGAACTCTACGGTCACTGTGAAGGAAAGAGAAACATGCCCGGAAGTGTTACGGAATAGGACGGACATTGTTAAGAAAGCTGAATATCCTAATTGTGCTGAACAGTACTATGATTGATGTGAAGATCCATCCTATACTAATAATGTTGGCTGTGGAACACAAAACTTGTTGAGGAATAGGAAGCGTCAGGTGAAGAAAGCGGAATACAGCAACAAGCGTTGTGTAGAATAGTGAGTTCAATGAGATGAATATTCAACGTCTTAGAACCTGCAGCAGAAACCTAGCATTAAAGAGCAGCATATGAAGGATTCTTCACTCTGACGATCAATACTCCCATAGTTTCAGTAAGTGACTACAGTAATACGTCCAGAGAAACACTATACTTCATTGGCAGTAAGTGGAGCTTACTACTATGTGATCAGCACAGTGCAGTCAACGTGAAGAACGGTGAACATACAAGTATGGTCTGCAGAACACTATGGTCACTTGTAAGAACACTGAATATAATAATATGTATGTGTTATGGAACACTGTGTTGCACATGAAGACTGTTGAACAGAAGAATATAGGCTGAAGAACATGTGCTGAAGAACAGAATGGTTAGTGTACAGGAAGATGAACGTACGAATACCAAGATTTTGCTATAGAAGAGAGCAATATCTGCTGTGTAACACTACAGTTACGGTAATGGGAAGAGAAACATGCTAGGAGAAATGAATATACTAGTTTGTTCTGAGCGGTACTATGATGTGAAGATCCATCCTATACTAATAATGTTGGCTGTGGAACACAAGACTTGCTGAGGTATAGCAATCGTCAGGGGAAGAAAGTGGAATACAGCAACCAGCGTTGTGTAGAATAGTGAGTTCAATGAGATGAATGTTCAACGTCTTAGAATCTACAGCAGAAAGCTACAATTAAAGAGCAGAACATGAATGATTCTTCACTCTGACGAACAAAGCTCTGTCAGCTTCAGTAAGGTGAATACAGTAATACGTGCTGAGAAACACTATACTTTATGGGCAGTAAGGGGAGATTACTACTATGTGCTCAGCACACTGCGGTCAAGGTGAAGAACGGTGAACATACAAGTATGGTCTGCAGAACACTATGGTTACTTGGAAGAACGCTGAATATAGTAATATGTATGTGTTCTAGAACACTGTGTTGCACATGAACACTGTTGAACAGAAGAATACAAGCTGAAGAACATGTGCTGAAGAACAAAATGGCTAGTGTACAGGAAGAAGAACGAACGAATAGCAACATTGTGCTAAAGAAGTGAGCAATATCTGCCGAGGAACACTACAGTTTCGATGATGGAAAGAGAAACATGGCCGGAAGTGCTGTGGAATAGGACTGACACGGTGAAGAGAGATGAATATCCTAGTTTGTGCTGCGCAGTACTATGATTGATGAGAACATCCATCCTAGACTAATAATGTTGGCTGTGGAACACAAGACTTGCTGAGGAATAGGAAGAGTCAGGTGAAGAAAGTGGAATACAGCAACCAGCATTGGTGCTGAGCAGTACTATGATTGATGGGAAGATCCATCCTATACTCATAATGTTGGCTGTGGAACACATGACTTGCTGAGGAATACTAAGCATCAGGTGAAGAAAGTGTAATACAGCAACCAGCGTTTTGTAGAATAGTGAGTTCAATGAGATGAATATTCAATGTCTTAGAACCTGCAGCAGAAAGCTAGCATGAATAAGCAGAACATGAACGATTCTTCACTCTGGCGAACAACGCTCCGTCAGGTTCAGTAAGGTGAATACAGTAATGCCTGCTGAGAAACACTATGCTATATGGGCAGTAAGTGCAGCTTACTAATATGTGCTCAGCACAATGCGGTCAACTTGAAGAACGGTGAACATACAAGTATGGTCTGCAGAACAGTATGGTTACTTGGAAGAACGCTGAATATAGTAATATGTATGTGTTCTGGAACACTGTGTTGCACATGAAGACTGTTGAAGAGAAGAATATAGGCTGAAGAACATGTGGTGAAGAACAGGATGGCTAGTGTACAGGAAGATGAACGAAAGAGTTGCAACTTTGTGCTAAAATAGAGCAATATCTGCTGACGAACACTACAGTTATGGTGATGGAAAGAGAAATGCCCGGAAGTGCTGTGGAATAGGACTGACATTGTGAAGAGAGATGTATATCCTACTTTGTGCTGAGCAGTACTGATTGATGTGAAGATCCATCGTATACTAATAATGTTGGCTGTGGAACACAAGACTTCTGAGGAATAGGAAGCGTCAGGTGAATAAAGTGAAATACAGCAACCAGCGTTGTGTTGAATAGTGAGTTCAATGAGATGAATATTCAACGTCTTAGAACCTGCAGCAGAAAGCAAGCATTAAAGAGTAGAACATGAACGTTTCTTCACTCTGACGAACAACGCTCTGTCAGGTTCAGTAAGGTGAATAAAGTAATACGTGCTGAGAACCAATATACTTTATGGGAAGTAAGTGGATCTTACTACTATGTGCTCAGCACACTGTGGTCAACGTGAAGAATGGTGAACATACAAGTATGGTCTGCAGAACACTATGGTCAATTGGAAGAATGCTGAATATACTAATATGTATGTGTTCCCAGAACACTGTGTAGAACATGAACACTGTTGAACAGAAGAATATAGGCTGTAGAACATTTGCTGAAGAACAGGATGGTTAGTGTACAGGAAGATGAACGTATGAGTACCAACATTGTGCTAAAGAAGAGAGCAATATCTGCTGAGGAACACTAT
>NW_003852609.1:299598-305953 GCF_000181295.1 Otolemur garnettii | reverse complement strand
GCCTGAATTAAGAAAAATGGTACAATGGTGATTTTTGGTCACCAGAGGGCACCACTGACTCAGCAGATAGTTTCTCTAATACGATGTCATTTCATCACTCAGTATGTACTTAATGTTCTTTGATTTCTTAGAAACAGTATTTGCTCAGCACATTCTATGTGACAGACAACATTCTAAGATCTTGGAGACACAAAAATAAAGAAGAGAAACAAAGTCTCTCTCTCTTTAAGCTTGTTTAGATTTCATGCAAAACCGAGGCCGTGAAACAGCTAGGCTGTTAGCCTTAGAAGTCTAAACTTGCTTCGTTACTTCCATTGTGGGAACCTGGATTAGCTGTGCATTCTCTTTCCGTCACTCAGTCAACAAATTATGGAAAGCCTACTCTTGGCTATATTTGGGTTGCATAATCAAAACTGAATAAGACTGAATAAGGCTATATTTGGGTTGCATAATCAAAACTGAATAAGGTTTTAGCTTACACGGAGCTTTTCTGAGGAAGGAGAATGTAACCCCCTAAAACCACCACCACCAAGAAAAATGATGAGTAGCAATAACTTGGGAAAGAATTTCCAGGAGGATGTTCTGGAGAGAAGTGAATAAAATAACCCAGTTAAACATGGCATACTATCAAAATGAAAGAACTATCTAGTCACAAAGAGAGTTTGGTATAGAACAGTACCTGCATGGGTGGCTGGACTATTCTTTGTGGTGATGTGGGATATGTGTGCTAATCTGGCAGTTTAATCTCTGCCTTACTACAGCCCCAAGACAGTTTGGGACAAAATCTAGAGTGTCACTGATCAAATATAGTAAATTTCATTGACTTTAAGTAGAATAAGGCTACCTGTGGACCTGTAACAAACTACGTACTGATACACGTGACATCCAATAAAACTAAAAAATATCAAAAAAAGATGCAATTCAAAATAATTGCACTTTAAGAGTGGCAATTAATCATCACTAATTTACTGAAAATTAGGTGTGAGACCAACAACAATAAAAAAAAAAAGGTGTTCTTGTGCATATGAATGAACAAGGCATATTTTATATTTAGTTGACTTCATGAATAAAATTATCACATTTGTTATAGCTTTTTTAAAAAGCTGATCTGAGAGATCCCTCCCTTCCAAATAGCCAAGTGTCTATTCTAGATAAATCTACTGTTAAACTTACCTACTTTTTCTCATTTGACTTTCTAGAAACATGATGTGAGAACTTAATTAAATAAAAATTGAAAGGGAGTATAATAATAAAGAATTTAAGTCAGCTGAATAGGAAGATAAAAGTATACCAAAAAGAGAGATGGGGAGAGTAGACTAACAGTGCATATAACTCATTAGTAGAATTAGTAATCATCTATTGAAGAGTTACTAAGTGCCAAACAGTGGATAAGACTTTGAAGAGGAAATTACAGAAATTTTTAGAAGTAACAATATAAGCATTTTGTCTCTAGCACATTCTAGATTTGATAAGGGGGAAAAAATTAAAAATAATCTACAGTGCAACATGAGGAACTCTACAAGCTGGGAGAATACAATCTAAAGTCAGGTATAAGGAGAAGCTAAGAAGAATAAATATAACACATTTCTATTTATTTAGCATTTCTTCTACCCTCTTTTGATGGTTCCCAAACTCCTGTTTTCTGGGAAGAAATAATTTCATGTGGTTCTGTGGAGGCATAGGAATGTTTTTGTGCTCAAAGACTAGCCAAATGGGACTTGTAGGGATTAGTTCAGGGATGATCGCACAATCCAAGCCAAACTAATTTGCCTTTATGTGGACTTTTCTTAAGGATTATTTTGAAAGCCTATTCTTCCCCTGAAATTATTAACTTTGAAAGACCCAAGTGTAGGGCTTCTGAGAGCCTCTTTGTAAACCACTTGAACAAAAGAGATGATGAGAGATGAAGCTCCATGCCTGAAATCTGCTGTATTCCATCCCATGTGACTTCCAGGAAATTTAGTGTGAGATATTTTTTCCCCCACTTGCAAGTGAAAATAATTCTGATTTATAGAGAGGATAGCACTATACTATAATCAATTATATAATTTTTTTAAAATTTTGAATTTCAATCTTAAAAATTTTACAAAAGAGTAATGAAATTATAATTTCTGCCTTAATAAGTAATGAATGCCAATGTTTTTGTTCTGTTGGTTAAGCATATCTAAAATAGTTTAGAAACATAAAAAAAGCTAGTTTATGAGATGTTAAACCACTAGACTTTGCAGGATTACACAAACACCCCAATGGTTTACGTTAGATTCTGAGGTCATGAACCTGCCAGGGAGATAAAAATATGTGAAGGAAATAGATGGCTGGGTAAGTGTGGAGAAAGAGAGTCTAATTTGAAACTATTATTAAATTTACCTATTAGCACTTTAGTGTACCACACTTTCAGTTGTAAGTGTATCTTAGGAAACTACAAAATGAAAGAGAAGTTATGAACTGTTTAGCTCCAAGCATCAAGCTGCTGGAGATGACAGGTTTTTAATACTTGATTTGAAAATCTCAGGCACAGCAGCAAGAAGTTAAAGTGCGAATTAAATTTTTCAGGAAACAGGACAAATGCACATTTTAATTAAATTTTCCATGAATAGAAACTTATAAAGTCCCCACTGAAGGGGAAGCATCTTTGTTTCACAGCCTAAATTTCATATGGATGGTTTGGGAGGAAGTCATAATACTCTTCTTTTTCCTAATTTTCTTCTCCAGTTTGTGTTAAGATTCTCTCCTAAGAATCACCCTGATAAGTTTTATCCCTGTACATCAGTTGGTGCTTATTCCTGGCGGCCTGCAAAATGTATTCTTCACATTGTTCATCTCTGATTCTGTTTTTGAATTTCCTTTTGGTTATTATCCACTTTCTCAGCAATTTCTTTCATTGTTCTTTGATTTTTTCCCACTTTCTCAGCAATTTCCTTCATTATTTTCATCATATGTATTCTAAATTCCCTTTCTGTCATTTCTAACATTTCTTTATAGGAGGAATCCTCTGCTGTAGCTACCTCGCAATCCCTAGAAGGGTTACTCTGGACTGGCAGGCATTTCATATTGCCCGGATTTTTCTGCTGATTCTTCTTCATGAGTGTTTTCGTATCTCCATTTCCTTACCCTAATTTTCCTTTCACTTCTTCTTGCTCTAAGATACTATGCCACTGGCCTAAAGTTTTAATGAGTCCTTTTGGTGCAAGACCAGAAGGATGGGAAGATTGAGGAGCAAGAAGGGAAAAAAGATTTAAAAAAAAAAAAAAAAAGAGAGAGAGAGAGAGAAAGAAGAGGGGGTGAGTAAAAGGAAGTATTGACAAAAAGAAGATAGGCATCAAAAGAAAGAAACAGAATAATATAGATGTATCTAGGGTACTACGACCCACCCTTAAAGACCCCCAACCTCTGGGGGTTCCAGGTTGGGTTTTTCCCTTGAAGGCAACAGCTCTTTGCCAGCTGGCTCAGACACAGTACCCGCCTCCACCAGGTAGAGAGGAAAGACAAAAATACTATAGACTAAACCATAACAAGCAAGCAAAAACCCTAGTAGGATAAAATTGGGGATAAAAAAAACAAATAATAGGGGCAGAAACACTGGCAAAAATGGAAGATGGTATTTAAACTAGAATAATGAAAAAAAAAAGAAAAATGTCAAAAAAATGTTGAAATTAAAAAACAAAAACAACCCCCCCCAAAAAAAACAACCCCCAAACCAAAAAACCAAACAGTATATATATCTTGGTAAATATTGTCCAGGCAACAGGTGATCTTATGAGGGATGAGAAGTTAATCCCAATGCTGATACAGCCCTGAGATGGAGACTAAAGGCTTCAGCTGATTTCACAGACCCCACAGGCTTAGGAGCCCAATGTCTCCTCAGACCACTTAAAAGACACTCCAGAACGTGGATGTTGGCCAAGGAGAAGCTTCGCAAGGAAAGCACTCATCCCTGGGATCTCTCCTGGTGTGGCTGCCTTCTTATCCAGTGCACCAAATCCAGTTTCCCTCCATGCCCATGAGGCCCAGGCTGGTAATCTGCCAAACACCTGGATCTCCGCACTGTTCCAGCGTCACAGCCCCCGCCTTTGGGCAGCTCAGTCACTAGATCACTGGCCCGAGGGCCCTAGGCCTATCCGCCCTGCACCAGTCAGGAGCAGCTCCCCCACAGAAACTGCGCAGGCAGCCCACAGGTGAACTGCATCAGCTCCTTACTGGCTCAGCGGCTCAGTCTGGGGGCCCAGACAGCGCCCAGAGTCATCCGCACACCGGCCCCAGGTCTCCCAAGGCAGTTCAATGGAGTGTCCAAGTCCAGACAAACCCAAACAGCCCCCGGGCAAGGCTCTTCCTGGCTGCAGGCAGCCTGGGCCGAACAAACAGGCACCCACTACTTGCTGGTTTTCTACTGTTTCTGTCCTCCTCCTGGGGTCCAGAAGTCTCTCGCTGACTTCCTGGGTCACCAGAAGACAGCCTCTGGGCAAAACCCACCAGTCAGAGATGCCTGGAGTCTTCTCTCCCCACTCTCACTGCACCTGGTTCCACAGAAGCTGCTACTTGGCCGCCATCTTGATTAGATCATCTGCCCTAAGAATCTCAGGTGTTGTGAGAAAGACTAACAGGACATAAGCTTTATTTTAAAAGAAATCGGTTAGTTGCATATGAGACCAATGAACTCAGTGAATAGGCTACTTACAACTTAGGATCAGAACTAACTGTCTTGAAAAAGCAGTCCCCTCCAGGTAGACATGCCCAGCTAACACTGGGCTAGGTTTGCATTTAAACACAATCTACAGATTTTTTGCTTTAAGAGATCTCAGTGTGCCTAAACTAAAAATTTATTGTCCCTTGATCAACCAAAGATAACCATGCCCTTTCTCCTTATGTTCGTGTACCTAGTCTCAGCTTCATGTTCAACTGTTAAGACAAATGTTATGGTCTGACAGAATTCATTGATTGAAATCCTAACCCCCCACATAATGGTATTTAGGAGGTGGGGTCTTTGGGAGTGATTAAGTCATGAGTGTGGAGCCCTCATGTATAAGATTAACGTGCTTATGAAAAAGGCCCCAGAAAGGTGGCTTCTTTCCACCATGTGAGGGTAACAGTGAAAATATAGCTATTTATGCACCAGAAGGTGGGCCCTCATGAGACATAGAATCTGTTGGCACCTTGACCTTGGGATTTCCTGCCTCTAGAACTGTGAAAAATAAGTTTCTGTTGTTTATAATCTATCTGGTCTAAGGTGTTTTATTATAATATCCCAAACCAGACTATGAAAATAAATAATGAATGTTAAAAAAAAAGTTATTACCTAACCTATTACTGCCATAGTGAATTGCCATATTCTTTTCCTGAGAAACTCAGGCTCACAGGTGGTAGACTGACACATGATGGCCAGTGCTTTCCCCCTAACACAATAAGTACAAACTTGCCTAAGAGCTTGCAACGAAAAGAGCAGTGGAAGGAAAAATGGCATTAGGAATCAAATTTTCAAAGACAAAAAATTATCATTGATAACAATGATGAAATTGTAGAGGGCAGGTCCCAAAGCAATATCTACAAAGATGTTATAGAGTCAGAGGTCAGAGGTGAGAGCATGTGGCTTGGGCCCAGGGCATGGAGTTGTCATGGCACTTATGTGAAGTCAATCTAAGCCCATGCTGAGCTTGTCACCACAGTGGCAGACGAGAAAAGAAACAAATGAGGCTGAGAGACTTTCATGCTGCATAAGAAGTATCTGATACACAGGAACTAATAGAAAATTCGTTCCAAATTTGTATGCAAACACTAACTACTGCACATAATTGACACCAGACATTTTGTGGATTAATTTCTTTTTTTTTTTTTGGACATTTCCAAAACTTGCTCAATTTTTTTCTTCCCTTGAAACAAGCAGGAGTCTATAATTTTAACCACATTTATAACCAAAAAGAAAAAGAAAACACTACTGATAATATTGTACTATATACAATATATAAAAGGAAGTTAAAATTCAATGTCACATGTGATAAACAGAAAATTTTACATTTTTATGTGTTTAAGATAGTTACAATTCTGCCAGTGCAAACCTTCTGGCATCAGGAAATTTCTTTCCCTTTCATAATCATACATTTAATATATTGACAGTATCTATCAGCATTCACCTTTATATCTTATTTCTATTTGATAGACTCTTAATTCAATTATTATTTTAGAATGCCTGGAATGTTTATAATGAAGTTTTATTATATAGAACTTTTTGTGGAATATATGTATTTATTTATTATTTATGCATACAGTTTATATATATGGGGAAGAAAAAAAAGAAAGATTATCTGAACTTTATAAGTTGCTACTCTGATGGAAATGTGAAGTTGGTATATGTATTACCTAT
>NW_003852609.1:298306-299578 GCF_000181295.1 Otolemur garnettii | reverse complement strand
TGAAGAACAGGATGGTTAGTGTACAGGAAGATGAACGTATGAGTACCAACATTGTGCTAAAGAAGAGAGCAATATCTGCTGAGGAACACTATGGATACTGTGATGGAAAGAAAAACATGCCCGGAAGTGTCTTGGAATAGGACGGACATTGTGAAGAAAGCTGAATATCCTAGTTTGTGCTGAGCAATACTATGATTGATGTGAAGATCCATCCTATACAAATAATGTTGGCTGTGGAACACAAGACTTGCTGAGGAAAAGGATGCGTCAGGTGAAGAAAGTGGAATACAGAAACCAGCAATTTGTAAAATAGTGAGTTCAATGAGATGAATGTTCCACGTCCTAATACCTGCCACAGAAACCTAGCATTAATGAGCAGAACATGAATGATTCTTCACTCTGACGAACAACGCTCTGTCAGGTTCAGTAAGGTGAATACAGTAATACGTGCTGAGAACCACTATACTTTATGGGAAGTAAGTGGAGCTTACTACTATGTGCTCAGCACACTGTGGTCAACGTAAAGAACGGTGAACATACAAGTATTGTCTGCAGAACACTATGGTCAATTGGAAGAACGCTGAATATAGTAGTATGTATGTGTTCCGGAACACTGTGTAGAACATGTACACTGTTGAACAGAAGAATACATGCTGTAGAACATGTGCTGAATAACAGGATGGTTAGTGTAAAGGAAGATGAACTTACGAATACCAACATTGTGCTAAAGAAGAGAGCAATATCTGCTGAGGAACACTACAGTTACGGTGATGGAAAGAGAAACATGCCCGGAAGTGCTGTAGAATAGGACTGACACTGTGAAGAGATGTGATTATCCTAGTTTTTGCTGAGCAGTACTATGATTGATGTGAAGATACATCCTATACTAATAATGTTGGCTGTGGAACACAAGAATTGCTAAGGAATAGGAAGCAGCAGGTGAAGAAAGTGAAGTATAGCAACCAGCGTTGTGTAGAATAGTGAGTTCAATGAGATGAACATTCAAGGTCTTAGAAACTGCAGCAGAAAGCTAGCATTAATGAGCAGAACATGAACGATTCTTCACTCTGACGAACAACGCTCTGTCAGGTTCAGTAATGTGCATAGAGTAATACGTGCTGAGAAACACTATACTTTATGGGAGTATGGGGAGCTTACTACTATGTGCTCAGCACACTGAGGTCAATGTGAAGAAAGGTGACATACAAGTATGGTCTACCGAACACTGTGGTCAAAGTGAAGAACGCTGAATATAGTAATATGTATGTGTTC
>NW_003852609.1:292696-298286 GCF_000181295.1 Otolemur garnettii | reverse complement strand
GAAGAAAAAAAAGAAAGATTATCTGAACTTTATAAGTTGCTACTCTGATGGAAATGTGAAGTTGATATATGTATTACCTATTTTAATTGGTCTAATGCATATCTAAACTTATTATATTAAACAGAAAGTCAGTTGCACTTCACTAATGATGCTGCCTTCATTAACAATGATCCTGAGAAGAAATTATATTTCAATTTAGTCTGCAGCTATTCCTAGGAAATGTAAACCATTACTCTAGATTTTTGCATATTTAAATATTAATGATTAGTTTATAAATATTTATACTTTAATAATTCTGTATATTAAAAGTAAATGAAAACTGCTATAAATGTGTACTAGAATGGGGAAGTACACATTTATAGCATTAAGTAAATGAATGGCAGGTGGTAGGAGCCAGGTTTCTGAGTATTGTGGTTGGAAGTTACAGATAAGCAAGGGAAGAGGTTGGAATGATCCACATGGTGATGAATTGGAGTTGAAGACATTAGTTTGAACTCACATTGAGCTTAATATACAGTCAAATGACTACATATGGAAATACATGTAGACGGGATTGTATACACCCAGGATGGTGTACATAGATACATCTCCTTCATTTGTCAGCTGAGAGAGCCCAGAAGCATCCACAACCCAGTGGCAACGAGCACGTGTACTTCTCAGATCTTGGCTGCTACCACCAATCTTTAATAAAAGAAACCAGGGCTCTTTGTATCCTTGGGGAATTGTTGATTCTGATGCTAAGACATAAAATATACAAGAGCCTGGAACACTGAAGTATTTTTAATATCTGAAAGTAGGAAAATGATAATTAAAATAAATAAAGAAAAAGAAAGGCAAAAAATCACAACTGTGTTAATGGCAGCATAGAGCCAACGGAAAACACTCCTAATGGCCAAAGATGGAACTATTTAAGCAAAAAAATAAAGTAGCATTGGATTATAACCCAAAGTATGAAATGCATACCAATGAATTCATTCTGATAAAAATAAGTGATTGACTAAATAAATAAATGAGAGTAAATTGTCAAATATTCCATGTAGAAGAATTCCAAATAACTTGTACAGATATTCTGCCCTCAAGGAGGTGGGTCATTACTCCTTACTTTAAAAGTAAGTTATAAGTTGGACTGCGCCCCCACAAAAAAGTCATACACTGAATGTGTGTCATAGTACCTCAGTACCTCTGAATGTGAGCTTATTTGGAAGAAGTGTCATTGCATATGTAATTAGTTTGGTATTATTACAATAGTGAACCATTACTTCCCAAAACAGTCAAGGCCATCATGTCAAGCAAAGTGTGAAGAGCTGTCACAGGCAAGTCTACCCACAGGAGAACGTGATAACAAAATGGAATATGGAATTCTGGATGGGATCTGGGAATAGAAAAAAACATTTGGTTATAAACAAGAACTCTGAAAAAAAGTTTTAACATCAGTTAATAAGAATGTGTCAATCTTCATTAAATGATCATAAAAAATGTATAAGATGATAATGGGGTAAGATGGGTGTTGAGTATTAACCCCTGTATTACCTTCTCAACTTTCATGTAAATCTAAAACTTAGTCCTAAATGGAAACTTTATTTAAAAAATGGTTCAGCTACATACCTAGTAGTGCACTTAAAACATAGAAGACAAAGTACTGTGAACTACAGGCTTATTTTACATGGAGTGCAGTTGGTAATAATCCCCACGTGCCCATAAAAGTTAATGTGCATATTAAGTAAGAAGTAGTATGATCATAAATTATTTATGTAAATTATTCAGTTCAGTGAGTCATAGTGTATATATCAAACATCATCTCCAGCATTGTTTATCCTTTTAAAAGTATAACTATTAAATAGTTTTCACCTGTGAATTTACTAGGAATCATAATAATCTTTGATATATTTTCCTTTCACAGTTACATTAACAACCTGTGGCAAGGCTCAGCGCCTGTGGCTCAAGTGGCTAAGGCGCCAGCCACTTACACCTAAGGTGGAGGGTTCGAATCCAGCCCAGGCCCGCCAAACAACAATGATGGCTGCAACCAAAAAATAGCCAGGCATTGTGGCGGGCGCCTGTGGTCCCAGCTACTTGGGAGGCAGAGGCAGGAGACTCGCTTGAGCCCAGGAGTTGGAGGTTGCTGTGAGCTGTGATGCCATGGCACTCTACCCAGGGGAATAGCTTGAGGCTCTGTCTCAAAAACAAACAAACAAACAAACAGACAAACAAACAAAAAAACCTGTGCCTCATTTAATTTTAGTTGCACAATTGTTTATGTTCTACAATAATGACTTAAAAGAAAACAAAGGAACAAAGTCAAAGATTTGTCAGTGGTTTTTTAATCTTCTGTATTACGTGCAAAATTGAACTTGCCTAGGGATTTGACACTCCTTATTATTTTAGGGAATTACTTCTTAAAATGAACCTATGACAAAATAGATCATTTTAAAAAAATCTGATGAACCAAAATACCAGTCATGCATAATATAATAACTTTCCCAACAGGACAAAATTTCTTAAAAAGAGATTAGAAATGTTTTTGCTAAGGATTCTATATCTGGAAATAACTAATTGCCATCTTGCTTCCCTTTTTATGAATTATTAGTATTTATTTATTTATTTTGAGACAGAGCCTCACTTTGTCACCCTCAGTAGAGTGCCTGGGCATCACAGCTCACAGCAACCTCAAACTCTTGCCTCACCCTCCCAAATAGCCTCACAACACCCGGCTATTTTTTTTTTTTTTGTAGTTGTCATTGTTGTCTGGCAGCCCCAGTGTATGTGGCGGGCGCCCTGCTGCTGAGCTATGAGTGCTGAAGCAGCATTTTTTGGTTGTTGTTGGTGAAACAACTCAACTCCATTCAACAGAGAACGGTCAGTCTGAGAGTTTTGGATAAGGAATTTATTATTGGAAGTAGACTTTTCACAACTATGGGAAACACAGATCCAGAAGAGGGATTCAGTCACATTCAGAGTCACAAAGAAGCCGTGTCCTCCCAGCTACAGAAAGAGAACTACAAAAGAAGAGTTTATGCAGAAGCCTGTGAGAAGTTGCTGCCCTGAATGAAGTAGCTACTGCCTCTGTTGGTCAGCAGGTCCTGAAGTAGGAAAAATAACTGGACCCAGGGGAAGCATCTCTGTGAATTTCTGCCACCTCTTCTGGCTGGGAAAAGGACCTCAGAGAATAATGGACTTTGCCTTATTTATGTTTTCCCTATTCACACAAGTATTTTTTTTTTACCAACACTGATTTGAAGCCCTACCGGGAAATATCACTCTTAGTATAAGCAATTTAGCTGCAGGGGGTGTCTTATTTGTATACCTTTCCCTTGTAAAAACCAGATAAAGCTACAAAATGTGTCTGTGCTTAAAATCTTCTAGTCTATGTGTGTGCAGGACTTTGTGAGAACACTGCTTTGGCCAGGTGGGTACCAGAGTACTTAGATAAATGATATTTTGGTAAGAATCCTATAAACTGGGGTTTCCTAATACTGCTTGACAAAATGCTTTAATCATAAATGAAAGAAAGAAAATAAGGGGCACTGATGGTGCTGCTATGATTATGTCTGTGTCTGGGTGGAATCAGCAGGCATATTATGCTTAGAGACCAGATCTGTTATAGAGGGGAGATAGCAATGGGTGGGGAAGAGGAGATAAAACCACACTGGTAGCCTGGAGTTAAAAGTAGAGAGTCAAAAGATTCATAGAACAAAAATGAGTAAAATAGTAGACACACCAAATAGTGTTTAAATACAACTATGAAACCCCTGGACTTTGCAATCAATAGAAGCCTGGGTCTGAGACTCAGCTTTCTTGCTACAGTTCCCTGGATGATAAGCAGTGATTCAGCCTCACTCTTCTCATTCTATACTTGTACAATACTTGCCAAAAGAGAAAGTATCCCAAAAAATTTTTACTGGGAATAACAATACTGAATGTCTGTAAAAACGCACACAAGGCCTGCTGCACAGTAAGTCATCCATAAACGTTAGTTCCAGGAAGGCAGGGTTTTTTGTGGGTTTTTGTTTTTCTTTTTTGCTATGGCTAGATCACTTGGCGCCTGGTACCACTTCCTAAGCTCTTTAATTAATTAATTAATGGCAGCTGTGTGAATTGCTGTTATTTGTTGCTGTAAGATCCTGTACACTAGTCCCAAGAAGAGATTTCATGATGTTTGGTTTGTTTTTTAATCTCCAACACACACAGGCTTGTACAGCTCTTGAAAGTTTAAGGAAGACGAATTTGCTGTTAGGTTTCTAATATTGCTGGGGTCTCCACATTCTGAGTTTAGCCATGAGAATCGGTCTTTTCTAACACCCTCATTGCTCAACAGCATTTTTTCTCCCACAAAACCCTTCTCATGAATGTTTTCTTAAAGACTTGTAGTGATCACTTTTGATTTTTACTTCTGGCCTCAGGCAGTATAGCCTATCTTTGCTGAACAAAATGCTGTTATTTCCCAGAACTACTTTGTAACGCTTGAAGTCATATGCTGCACTGTCTGGCTTTTTTTTCTTTTTAGCTCCTAGGAGTAGCAAATGTCAATGTTGTTTTATGTAATCCTTGCAGTGTCTTGCATATAAAGTGGGGACAAAAGTGTGCCATTTTAAAGGCTACAGCCATTTCTAAGTTCTAGTGGTGAATGCCAACCTTCTGCCTTTGTTCCTAAAGAAACCTTTTTGGTGACCCTTTTAGGCAGGCAGATAAAAGGAGGAGGAGGAATGAAAGTGCATATGCTTCACATCAAGCTGTTAAGAACTCTTATTTAATCATTTAATCATATAGAAAGCTCTGTTTACTTTGAGTTGAGTTAGCCTTTGCAGAGATGATTATGTTGCTAAGACATTGTTTTCTTTTGGCTGAGACCAGGTAGGGAGAGTGAATAAAAGAAAGAGAATCAAACCCTCATAATGTGGAAATACGCCAGCGGCTGAGAAAGACATGTCCAATTTTCAGAGAACTTGAATCAAAGTGAATGGCTAACACAGTAGAGAAAGAAACTTAGCAGATGGCCAGTTTTAGCCTTTTCTTTCTTTTTTTCTTTCTTTTTTTTTTTTTTTTGAAGTTTTGGCTGTGCTTTTGAGCCACAGGTGCCACCCCCTTTTATTTTCTATATTATAATTCTTTTCCCTTTGAGAGAACAGACTTTATGGCCAGACTACCTGGGCTTAAATCTTAACTAATTACTTGTTAGTTACATATCCTTGAGAAATTTATATACCTTCTCCATGCTTCAGAGTTTTATCATCTATAAAATGGAGATAATGATACCAATACCACAAGACTGATGGGGTAAGTAAATGAATATACGTTTACATATACAAATGATATATATACTATATATGAGAAATAATTTTATTAGAACAATGTGTAGTTTACAGCAAGTACTGAATAGGTGATTGTTATTATTACCCATGTTATTATCCTCAAGTATCAGTAAAATCTTAAACCTGGGAGCATTCCAATAGCTTTGTTTCAGGATCTGTATCCATGTTCCGGGATGCTCAGAAATATGAAGTGATCCTGGGTAGCGCCTGTGGCTCAAAGGAGTGGAGCACCAGCCCCATATGCCGGAGGTGGCGGGTTCAAACCCAGCCCTGGCCAAAAA
>NW_003852609.1:289738-292676 GCF_000181295.1 Otolemur garnettii | reverse complement strand
TGCTCTTTAATGCTAGCTTTCTTTTTTTTTTTTTTTTTTTTTTTTAGAAGAAGCAGGTTTATTCGGCCGGGGGTACTCGGAACACCAGCGTGTTTCCCAAAACCGAGTCCCCGACTCAATCTCTTGCCTCTCTTTTATCCACCTTTCAGGGTGGGAGTGCACGTGAGGGTCATAAGACAGAGAGACATGACATCATCCTCAAGGTCCTGGGCTTAAGGGGGAAGGTCAGATTCGTGACAGAATCTGCCAGACCACCTGCCCCAAAGGCAACAGAAACCCAAGGAAATTACTAGGTTACTATCTAGGCCCCGCGTATGTCAGGGGAGAAACACGGCAGACAGCAGAAACGCCTGCGGCTTGGCTGAGGCCTTCACAGAGCGGCTGGGATAGATTCTTTCAGTTCTGCTTTTACTTTCTTGCCTCATCCCCCCTTTGAGGCTCAGAACAAGTTGTTATGGAGTCTCACCACCATTCTCATCAACCTGTGCCATAGTTTGTTGGTGGTGCATGTAATACGCTCCACCTGGGCCTCTTTGAGACACAGCCAAATTCACTAGGTTCCTCACCATCTGGAGTAAATTGGCAATAAACATGGGAGGAGAAGGCAAGTACTCAATAATATTAAGACTTCTATTATAAGGGTCTTGAAATCTCCAAAAGCAGAGAATTATCCTCCAAAGATGAATTTTGGATTACATTCGTGCCATATCTGTGCTGGCACATGAGTCAATTTGGAAATTTTATTAGCTATCCTTTCACTGTTAGACCTTGATCTTCTATTTTTAGTCAACAGTTGATCAGATTGAACTTTCTATATACTTCTCCTTTTGCAGCAAAGTAAATAATCTAAAGCTAATCTGTTTTGTACAATTTTTTACATTAGCATCCTGAATATTTGCACAAACTAAAGTTCACTTAGCTCTCATGAGTTTAATAAAGAACAGTCCTACGATGACGTAGATCTTCATGCTTTGGCCGTGGGTGGACCAGTCAGCTCCCAGGATGTGACTGGAGCAGGGCTTGCCGTTCTCCGCAACATCAGCTCGAGGGGGTTGTCAGGATCTGCTGTAGCTTCCCAAGGTTCAGGAGGCATCGAGGTGTGGAGCCCATGCCGTGGGAACTCAGGATCAGCTGCCATTGTTCACGTACTGCTCAGTCTGGCTCCTCTTAGGCAGGGACGGGCTCTCCTCTGGTTCCACGGCAGGCTTCACTCTGCTGTAACGGATCTAGGCAGGAATTTCTGCTACTCTCACAGCTGTAGGTGTGGTCAGGATAATGTTGTAAAGGCCTTTCCACCTTGCCCTCAGGGGAGACACGCTCCAATCTTTGACCTGTTGGGTCCGAGAAAGCCTCCCAAATTAACCCCAACCGACAAACTCGAGACTCGCTCCGATGTAAAGGGCATAAGATGAGATTTATTACAGACCCGGGAAGCCTGGGGGCCCCGGGCCTGGACTCTCCTGGCATGCAAGCCGAGGACGAGCCAATGCTAGCTTTCTGCTGCAGGTTCTAAGACGTTGAATATTCATCTCATTGAACTCACTATTCTACACAACGCTGGTTGCTGTATTCCACTTTCTTCACCTAACGCTTCCTATTCCTCATCCTATTCCGTAACACTTCTGGGCATGTTTCTCTTTCCAACACAGTAACCATATTGTTTCTCAGGAGATATTGCTCTCTTCTTTGCTCAATGTTGGTATTCGTTCGTTCATCTTCCTGTACACTAACCATCCCGTTCTTGAGCACATGTTCTTCAGCCTATATTCTTCTGTTCAACAGTCTTAATGTGCAACACTGTGTTCCAGAACACATACATATTACTATATTCAGCGTTCTTCCATCCAACACAGTAACCATAGTGTTCCTCAGCAGATATTGCTCTCTTCTTTAGCACAATGTTGGTATTCGTACGTTCATCTTCCTGTACACTAACCATCCCGTTCTTGAGCACATGTTCTTCAGCCTATATTCTTCTGTTCAACAGTCTTAATGTGCAACACTGTGTTCCAGAACACATACATATTACTATATTCAGCGTTCTTCCAAGTAACCATAGTTTTCTGCAGACCATACTTGTATGTACACCGTTCTTGATGTTGACCGCAGTGTGCTGAGCACATAGCCGTAAGCTCCCCCTCACTGCCCATAAAGTATAGTGTTTCTCAACACGTATTACTGTATTCACCTTACTGAACCTGACAGAGCTTTCTTCGTCACAGTGAAGAATCCTTCATGTTGTGCTCTTTAATGCTAGCTTTCTGCTGCATGTTCTAAGACGTTGAATAGTCATCTCATTGAACTCACTATTCTACACAACGGTGGTTGCTGTATTCCACTTTCTTCACCTAACGCTTCCTATTCCTCAGCAAGTCTTGTGTTCCACAGCCAACATTATTAGTTTAGGATGGATCTTCACAGCAATCATCGTACTGCTCAGCACAAACTAGGATTTTCAGCTTTCTTCACAATGTCCGTCCTATTCCGTAACACTCCGGGGACGTTTCTCTATCCAACACAGTAAGCATAGTGTTCCGCAGCAGATATTGCTCTCTTCTTTAGCACAATGTTGGAATTCTAACGTTTATCTTCCTGTACACTAACCATCCCGATCTTCAGAACGTGTTCTTCAGCCTATATTCTTCTTTTCAACAGCATTTATGTGCAACACAGTGGTCCAGAACACGTACATATTACTATATTCAGCGTTCTTCCAAGTAACCATAGCGTTCTGCAGACCATACTTGTATGTTCACCATTCTTCACGTTGACCGCAGTGTGCTGAGCACATAGTAGTAAGCTCCACTTACTGCCCATGAGGTATAGTGTTTCTCTGCACGTATTACTGTAGTTATTTACTGAAACTAACGGAGCGTTGTTCGTCAGAGAGAAAAATTGTTCATGTTCTGCTCATTAATGCTAGCTTTCTGCTGCAGGT
>NW_003852609.1:285425-289718 GCF_000181295.1 Otolemur garnettii | reverse complement strand
AAAAAAAAAAAAAAAGATGAAGTGATCCAGAGAAAGCTGGAGGCCGTCTATAAGAGAGAAAAAGAGATGACAAAGAAAATGGGATAGATTTCTAGGATGTGCAAGGAGTGATCTCAGAAACGCTTGGGAAGAGAACTAGTCTTGCTACAATTTTCCAGTATGGAAGCCTAGATAATGGTGGCATATATATTAAAAGTACGGATGGAGTATTCCTTATCTGAAATGCTTAGGTCCAGAAGTCATTTGGGTTTCATATGTTTTCATATTTTAGAATATTTGCATATAAGTGACCTATCTCAGGGATAGAACCCCCTAATGTGGGGTTCTTTTATATTTCATATGTATCTTATACACATAAATGGAAGGTAATTTTATATAATATTTTTAGTGATTTTGAGCATGAAATAAAGTTGATGTGCATTGAACCATCAGACACTGTTGCTGTTATCACAATATCCTCCTAAAAACTCTTTCATCATAGGCTTCCAGGATACCACATTCTCCTAGCCTGTCACAGGCATGATGAACATACACTTTACATAAAGGCATCAGGAAGGGGTTTTCTGAAGAAAGCTTTGGGCTGAAAACTAAAATAGGGGAAAGAAACCAATAAAAAAGCCAAAAGAATAGTTTACTGTGCAGAGGAGATAGAAAATTCAAAGGTTTACAGAAATAAAAAGCTGGATGGATTCAAGGTACAAAGGGAAGGGCAGCAAGGTTGGAATTCAGTGAGGCAGGAGTCAGTAAGAGACGCTGCAGGAAAGAAGGGCAGAGTCCAGGTGATGCTCAACTTTAAAGGCAAGGGTAAGGGTTGTGGATTTTTTCCCTAAAACAGGGAGAAGCAACCCATGAGTTTTAAATAAGGAAATAAATGTTTATGTTTCCTAACTCAAAAATATCCACAAAGCTCTTTGGTTATCACTGAAGATGGACTCCTCATATTTTCAAAGCCAGTCTCTTTCATGCATGGCCTCAGTCCTGTCCCTCCTTCCCTGATTCAGGACATCACTCCAGCAACTTGCCCCTCCTTTTCAAGTCACCAAATTTTCATCTCTTGCATATTTTTCCCAGCAATGCACAAATACACTGTTAGTTTCCGCCAGCTTTTAAAAACTCTCTCAGCCTCTCTTCTCTATCACTTTACTACCACCTGTTTATCTCTCGTCCTTTACATTAAAAACAAAAAAAGCAAATGAATATAATGCTATGTAAACTTTCTGGTTGCAATTTATCCACTTACAGTCTCTCTTAATCATACTCTAAATAGACTTTCAATCTCACTACTCTACAGAAACTGCTGTCTGTGGTGGTCACCAATAACCTTTCAGTTGATAAAGCCATTTGATCTGGTCTCAAACTTTATGGCAGCTGACCTTGCATGGTTTATAATACCCTCTCCTGGAAACTCTGCCAACACTGGCTCCCAGGGCACTGCGTTCTCCCAGTAGGTGTCCTATTTTTCCAGACACTCCCCAGCCTCCGGGGCGCTGCTCCATCTCTTCTCAATCTCTGCATGTTCACATACATTGACTGGACCTCTTCTCTAGTCTACATACAGGCTGCAGATTATTTCATCCAGTCACATGGCTTTAAATGACCACCTATACTAAGGCATCTCTCAAATATATGTATTCATCTTAGACCTCTAGACTGTATTTAAGACCCATATATAAAATCTCTATTCATAAACCTTGAATATCTAATAGGTATCTCAGAGTTATATTTGAAATACAGCTCCCAGTACCTATCGCTCACTCCAGCAAAAGGAAACATTCTCTTAGTGGCAGCTTAATTTTTCTAATTACACACCAAAACCTAAGGGTCATTTTGACTGATTTCCTCTTCTTTCATCCATATCTAGTTTTTTGGCCAAACTGGTTGACTCCACCAGTAATGAAAATATAATTTCATTACTTATTATTACATCCACTGTTACTATCCTGGAAAAAACCACCCACATGTCTTGTTTGGTTGAGTGTACTTGGCTCCTGATCAGTATCTCCACTTTTTCTTTTGTTCCTCTGAATGTATTCTAAATAGAGCAGCCACAGTGGTGCTTAAAAAAAAAAAAAAAAGGCCAAGTGCAGTGGATTCCTTACACACACACACCTGTAATCCTAGCACTCTGGGAGCCCAAGGCTGGCAAATCTGAGCTCAAGAGTTGGAGACCAGCCTGAGCCAGAGCGAGATCTCAACTCTAAAAATAGCTGGGCATTGTGGCAGCACCTGTAATCCCAGCTACTCGGGAGGCTGAGACAAGGCAATCTTTGAGCCCAAGAGTTTGAGGTTGCTGTGAGCTGTGTCGCCATGGTCCTTTACACAGGGTGACCAAGTGAGACCCTGCCTTAAACACACAGACACACACACTTCATCACATCCCACTTTTTTTTTTCACGTTTTTATAAAACTTTTCAGTGGCTTCTTTTTTCAGTTGAAATAAAAGCCAAAGTTTTTTTTTTTTCCTGTAAGTCCTTGAACCCTGCTATTCTTTTGACATCATTTGTGAATATTTGCTTGTCATTTCCTTCACATTATTCACAGGACCCTCCTTGCTGTTTCTCACACATTCCATTCGCGTTTCTGCTCTGCACTTATTCTTCCCACTGCTGGGATAATTTTTCATCGTTCATGAGTCTAGGTGGCTAATTCCCTACCAATCAGTATAGTCAGGAAACCAACCACATTTGGTGTGTCAAAGGAGATGACGTGGTGTGGAATTGGTGCAGCCGGTGCTGAAGAGCAGCAGCAGGCTCAGCCATGTGAAGCTGACCCTGGAGAGTGAAGGCAGCAAGGAGCCAGGTCCTCTGCCACTGGGAGGCGCAGAGTGAGGCACTGGGGTCACCAGCACCCTGTGACTGGGAGGAGTGGCCATGCAACAATACTCAGACGGCAGGGACAGTGTGCTGCACGTCTCACGTTGGGATCTTGGGTACTTGGGGAAGGAGTTTCCAGGATTTGATCTTACACAGAGAAGAACCGTGTCATGAACTAAACTGTGTCTTTCACAAAGCGCATATATTTTACAACCTTCATCCCCAATATGACCAGATTTGGTTATAGGGCCTTTAAAAAGGCAGTTAAGGTTAAACAAGATAAGA
Source organism: Otolemur garnettii (assembly GCF_000181295.1). NCBI lineage: Eukaryota > Metazoa > Chordata > Mammalia > Primates > Galagidae > Otolemur > Otolemur garnettii. Next base: position 286,620 of record NW_003852609.1, on the reverse strand, counting down.
ATGGGCCAAAAATAAAAAACAATTAAAAAAATAATAATTACAAAAAAAGACTGGAGCCATAATGCAGCATCACTGGTGTCCTTATAAGGAGAGGATGAGGCAGCAGGAACAGGTGTGCACAGAGGGGAAGTCTCAGGAATCATAGTGAGAACTGGGGGCTGCAAGCCAGGAAGGGGCCTCAGGAAAACCTTCATCCTGGACCTCCAACCTCCAGAACCCTGAGAAAACTAACTTCGGTTGTTTAAGCTGCCCAGACTCTAGTATTTTATTATGGCAGACTGAGAAAACTAATACAGAACACTACCCATCTGTGCCGAGGCCTCAGGACACCCAATGAGGCGCCTGGAAAAGCAGACCTATTAATGGAATTATGAGGTGGGTCTCTGAGGAGTTGGGGTACGGCTAGTTCAGAAAATGCCTGAAAACTAAGATCATCTATTTCTTTCAGGGTGAAAAGGCCATTTTAAAATTGATGCTGACAAAAACAAAATGCAAATAGGAAAGACGTCCTTTCCTCCTCCTGCAGTCTAGTCTCCCTCTAGTGAATTCTGTGGGTAGATGGTAAGAAACCAACTAGCAGTAGAAAAAGACAGTTTGCGGAGCCCTCCCTACCCCATCAACAAGCATCGGATAGCATACAAATCACTTGATTCCTAGGCCTCAGAGAGAACATACAACTCTGTAAGTCCTAAGTGAGTATTATAAGTCTATGTTTTTAAGGTATCCAGTTGATTCTGAAGTTCAGCTTTGTTTGGAAACTCCTTACCCTGAACAAACCCCTCATTTTGTGGTGAGGAAACTGAGCAAAGAGCAGTAAACTGTCTTATGGTCCTGTAACACTAAAGTTATGGCTACATGTAAGGAAAAGATGAACACTTTTAACACTCCTAGATATCTGTCATTAGCAATCTAGGGTGTACATTGTGAGGGTATAGGACATGTCTTTTACAACTGGACCTTTACCCTGGAAGTGTGAACTATGTAATCTAAAAATTTGTATCCTCATATTAACCTAAAATAAAGAAAAAAAATTAAAAAACAGAAAAAAGTCACTGTCTGCTTATTATGGTAGGTTAGTTTTCCCATAATTGGTTTATTCATCAACCTGTGTCTTTTGAATTAGCTTGAATATAAACATAACACAAATATTGGATTATAATTATGCATCATATTTTCTTTTCTTTTTTTTTTTTTT
>NW_003852609.1:283751-285405 GCF_000181295.1 Otolemur garnettii | reverse complement strand
TCACTATTCTACACAACGCTGGTTGCTGTATTCCACTTTCTTCACCCGACGCTTTCGATTCAACAGCAAGTCTCGTGTTCCACAGCCAACATTATTCCTATAGGATGGGTCTTCACATCAATCATAGTACTGCTCAGCACAAAATAGGATATTCAGTTTCTTCACAATGTCCGTCTCTTCCATAACACTTCCGGGCATGTTTCTCTTTCCAACACAGTAACCATTGAGTTCCACAGCAGATATTGCTCTGTTCTTTAGTACAATGTTGGTATTCGTACCTTCATCTTCCTGTACACTAACCATCCCGTTCTTCAGCACATGTTCTTCAGCCTATATTCTTCTGTTCAACAGTCTTCATGTACAAGACGGTGTTCCAGAACACATACATAATAATATGTTCAGCGTTCTTCCAAGTAACCATAGTGTTCTGCAGACCATACTTGTATGTTCACCGTTCTTCACGTTGACCGCAGTGTGCTGAGCACTCAGTAGTAAGCTCCACTTACTGCCCATATAGTATAGTGTTTCTCTGCACGTACTACTGTATTCCACTTACTGAACGTGATGGAGCGTTGTTCGTCAGAGAGAAAAATCGTTTATATTCTGCTCATTAATGCTAGCATTCTGCTGCAGGTATTAGGACGTTGAACATTCATCACATTCAACTCACTATTCTACACAACACTGGTTGCTGTATTCCACTTTCTTCACCTCACACTTTCTTTTCCTCAGCAAGTCTTGTGTTTCACAGCCAACATTATTAGTATAGGGTGGATCTTAACATTAATCATAGTACTGCTCAGCACAAACTAGGATATCCATCTCTCTTCACAATGTCAGTCCTATTCCACAGCACTTCCGGGCATGTTTCTCTTTCCATCACCGTAACTGTAGTGTTCCTCAGCAGATATTGCTCTCTTCTTTAACACAATGTTGGTATTCGTACGTTCATCTTACTGTACACTAACCATCCTGTTCTTCATCACATGTTCTTCAGCCTATATTCTTCTGTTCAACAGTCTTCATGTGCAACACAGTGTTCCAGAACACATAAATATTACCATATTCAGCGTTCTCTAAGTGACCATAGTGTTCTGCAGACCATACTTGTATGTTCACCGTTCTTCACGTTGACCACAGGGTGCTGAGCACATAATAGTAAGCTCCACATTCTGCCCATAAATTATAGCTTTTCTCAGCACGTATTGCTGTATTCACCTTAGTGAACCTGAAAGAGCCTTGTTCGACAGAGTGAAGAATCGTTCATGTTCTGCTCATTAATTCTAGCTTTCTGCTGCAGCTTCTAAGACGTTGAATATTCATGTCATTAAACTCACTCTTCTACACAACACTGGTTGCTTTATTCCACTTTCTTCACCTGACGCTTCCTATTCCTCAGCAAGTCTTGCGTTCCACAGCCAACATTAGTATAGGATGGATCTTCACATCAATCATAGTACTGCTCAACACAAACTAGGATATTCATCTCTCTTCACAATGTCCGTCCTATTCCATAACACTTCCGGGCATTTTCTCTTTCCATCACAGTAACCATATTGTTCCTCAGCAGATATTGCTCTCTTCTTTAGCACAATGTTGGTATTCGTACGTTCATCTTCCTGTACACTAACCATCCTGTTCTTCAGCACATGTT
>NW_003852609.1:281235-282484 GCF_000181295.1 Otolemur garnettii | reverse complement strand
GCACTTCCGGGCTTGTTTCTTTTTCCATCACCGTAACTGTATTGTTCCTTAGCAGATATTTCTCTATTCTTTATCACAATGTTGCTATTCGTTCGTTCATCTTCCTGTACACTAACCATCCTGTTCTTCAGCACATGTTCTTCAGCCTATATTCTTCTGTTCAACAGTCTTCATGTGCAGCACAGTGTTCCAGTGCACATACATATTACCATATTCAGCGTTCTTCCAATTGACCATAGTGTTCTGCAGACCATACTTGTATGTTCACCATTCTTCACGTTGACCGCAGTGTGCTGAGCACATAGTAGTAAGCTCCACTTACTGCCATGTCCAACAGCTACTCCAGGGAAGTCCATTATAATTTCCTTAGGCAAAGGAAGGCTAATTTCTTCAGGTCAGAAGAAAAGTGTTGTTTTTCCTGGCACAGAAGACTTGGCAGAATTTAGGGGTTCAATATTCCCAGCTGTATCAGGAATGTCCACTTTCAAATTTTTCAAATCTTATTCCTTTCAGTTAATTCCCGGACTTTAAGAGACCTTGACAGACCAATTCAATTTACTTTATATTTAAGACACTTGCAAGATGAGAATCTGAATTTCATTTTCAGAAATCTTGGCCCTGCAAATACAGTAAACAATGATTTTCTTTCAGGTAAGATATAGAAGCTTATGAAGACTTGAGCTGGGAATTTGAAGCCCTGGGCTTATCCTTCTATTCTTCTACATTTTCTAGCACACTGAGACTTAACCAGACAATCCCATTATATTACTTTGTTTAATTAAAATGTTCTAATGAAGCAAATACATGGTCATCAGAACCTCACCTGGTGTAAGTACTGGATCAGGAGTATTAGATGGCAAACACTCTGCACATCTCTCTGAGCACTTCATGTCATACACTGTCAGTGTTCTCTTTTCTGTTGAAAATAGAGTCCCAAGTGCCCTTAAGTCTAATTGCCTTTGTTATACCCAATTCCAGAAAACCTGGAGTCTATTTATATACCTCATCCCTTCAGCCTCTGTCCTTCTAATCCTACCAATAATTGTATCAGTCAGCATTCAGACAAGAAGGAGAACTAGCAGCAATCTGTAGTAAGAGACATATGGTAAAGAACTGGCTCATGCAGTTGTCAGGGATAGCTGGGCAAAGTCTGAAAACTGTTGGACAGCTCTTTAGAAAGGGCCCACTGGAACTCTCGGGCACATGCTGAAGTTTCTTCTGTCCACAGGTGAAATTTCTTCTTCAGAGA
>NW_003852609.1:274548-280455 GCF_000181295.1 Otolemur garnettii | reverse complement strand
GTCTTTTTCATGTTCTAAATAGCTTGGCAGAAAGATTTTAAACCACTATCCCCATTTACACTGAGTCTTTTTCCAGGAAATCTCTATGCTGTCTCTTTTCATTAGAGAAGAAATGACTAACCAGTCAACCACAAATTTTTAGTGTCCTTGGTAACAAAACAGGGTGACTTCTTTTTAATAAAGTCCCTAGGAAAAGTCATCTGCATTCTGAAAACATATTTATCTCAATTAATTTTCTTTTTTACAAAAGGAAAAGAAAAACTAATGCCAGTCTCCTAACTGAATCACACTGAACTGTTAAAAATAGGAGCTCTGAATCATAATTTAAAAAGTGATTTAAAAATAGGAGAAAGATGCTATATGGAAAGTAACACAAAAGACATGCTTATTTGTTATTATTATTATTATTTTTGTAGAGACAGAGTCTTAGTTTGTCACCCTTGGTAGGGTGCCATGGCATCACAGCTCACAGCAACCTCCAACTCCTGGGCTTAGGCGATTCTCTTGCCTCAGCCTCCCGAGTAGCTGTTATTTATTAATGATTAAACAGCAACATTTTTCTCCTTACCTCGACAACTTTTTAGGCTATTCCTTTATCATCCTCATGAAACAATGACTGGGAACTTTGTCTAAAATAGAATTATTGGTCTAAAAGGAATACACACTTGACCTCAGAGTAGTTGTGGAAGGAAATCATTTGTATTCAATTGGAGTATTTGTCTTGTCAGTTTGAAAGACTTGGGTGGTACTTCCTGACCACAAAACAGACTGATGATGTCTAAGCTAATGTCCTAAGGAGATACTGGATGTGTCTCTCTGAAACAGAAGATTCTCAGGTGTGGTGGGCTGAATCAGGATATTTATATAATTCTTTACAGCTTACAGCCTCTCCCTTAAAATTATCTTAATCACTGCATCCTCATAATAAGCCAATAAACTATGTACTATTGACTCTGTTTGAAAAAATAATTTAAATCTTTGAAAAATTGTGTTTCTTGCCCACATCAGACAGCATTCATTTAACTCTGAATCCCATAGCCTTTCTATTAAAATAACATCATATCTCAAAGAATGTAACACGTGCCATGCTTTCTTCCAGAGAGGTAAGAATCTATATGTTTTTCAGTTACCCTCAAAGACTTTCCCAGTCTGAAGACATGTATTTTACAGAGAAATGAAGAGAGGTCCAGAGAGATAAAATAATATATCTCATAACATAAACAATCAAGTCAGGGTAGAATTGGGACCCAAAGTCCATCTTCTGATTTTCATTGCAGTGTACTTACCACTAAACAACCCATGCCTTGTAATTTTATTCTTCATAGAGTGTTCTACTATGGTATGTATGCAAGGCAGAAGATAGATTCAAACTAATCATTTTGGACGAGACTTCCACAGAAACCAGTGAAAATGACCCAAGTTGTAAATTGATCTGAGCTGGCTTGACCCTTGGCAATTGTTGGCTTTGTCTTGGTATTACTGAGTCCAGTCTTTACAGGTGGGTGAGTGCTAAGAGCTCTGTTCTAGATAGCTGTTGCCAGGTATCAAAGCATTCACTAGAAAAAATTTCATAGACACACATGCCTCTCCTATTTGCTAATAGGAGCCAGGGCAGTCATGTAGTCTGTTCCTTGAATTCAATGATCCCAGCTCTCTGTCCTTTTAAATGCTTTGACCATATTTTGCATGAAACCTTTCCTAGACATAAGTGTGACAATGTGCTAGGAACAGGAATCTTCTTATCCATTTGTAAGCCACAGACAACCAGACTCTTTCAACCAGACTCTTTCATTACTGACTGAATATCAGACTTCTTGGGAATAACAATCCAGATGTCACCAGAAACATACAGACTGCAGGGTTCCTGCTCATGTCATGGCTGGTGTTGCTGCACTGTTCCTACCAAAGTAATTCACAAGCCCTGATAGCTATTAATTTCATCAGTGAAGCCCCCTTTGCAACATCAGTTATGCTAAATATCCTGTGCTGTGGATTAGAAATTAACACATGCACCATAGTGTGTATAATGATGCATTTTGAAGTATATAATAGACTATATAACAAAGGAAAAAAACATTATTCGAGGGTAGAAATACACTCTGATTTGTGACACCCAAAAACTTTACTCTGTCTTTGAAGCTATCTATTCTTCTCTTCTCCTCACTTAAAAAAAAATTCCCAGAAAGTTCTATAGCTTAAATTTTCAGAAATGTAAAAATTTATCCATTGTATTGAAAATAATTATACAATAGTTATTAATTATACAACATTTATTGATTGTTATTCTAATAAAAATTTATGTGGAAGTCTAAATCATGATGGGAATTCATGTGGAAAAGTATTATTTCTTGTCAGGCAAAACTACTTGTGTTATATGGCTATCATTATATTAATCATGACTGGAAGACTTTATAGAAGAAGGTCATGCTGATGAAGCCAGATCGTTTTTAAAGTTGTAGATACTATATAGAAATCAGCAGCTGGAAACCTGGGAGGCAGATTGGCACCTGTATTCCTGCCCCCTCCAGTGAGGATTCCTAGATGATGGCCATTAATTTCTGTCTTTACATAGCTGATTCCAATGTATAGTCCAAGTCTGAAGAATGCTATTAGAAATATTTTTCCTTCTTAGATAATTATCCTAGTACTTTGACTACAAGTTATAATAACTAACTGCTTAATTTCCACTGACAATACTTGTACAGTGTCTTTATTATGTGTTATTTTAGGCTAGAAACTTTTTCATACCAATAGAAAGTGCCAACAAAAAAGTAAAACCGCAGTGTAAAATGAATTACATAATTATGACCCAAAAGTTGCTTTAGGCAGAGGTCCCAGTTTGCTGTATTCCAATCAGATAAATGTTTTGTTTAAATTACAAAGAGTTCTTTTTCTGTGTTTTTATGTATTTATTTTATTTTTTACTTTTTTTTGAGACAGAGCCTCAAGCTGTCCCCCTGGGTAGAGTGCTGTGGTATCACAGCTCACAGCAACCTCCAACTCCTAGGCTCAAATGAGTCTCCTGCTTCAGCCTCCCAAGTAGCTGGGACCACAGGCACCCGCCACAATGCCCTGCTATTTTTTGGTTGCAGTTGTCATTATTTGGCAGGCCTGGGCTGGATTCAAACCTGCCACCTTAGGTGTATGTGGCTGGCGCCTTAACCACTTGAGCCACAGGCGCTGAGCCTGTATTTTTATGTAGATAAATGAATTTATTTTCTGAATTTTAGAATCATAAATGTGTGTATATATGTATAAATTTGAACTACTAAACCTTTCAAATATATCGAACATTATGAAAAATTAAATATTACCGCCTAGATTTATGAAATAATATCATGTTATCGTATTTGTTCATTTCTCTCTTTATCCCTCTCTGTGTCTCCTTCTTTTAAAGAAAATAAACAGATATAGATAGGATGTGGCTACTGTTATATTGCTTCCCTCTCTAACTGGTGATATTTATGATCCTGGTACTAGTTACCTGATCTTTGACAAGCCAATTAAAAACAGTGAGTAGGGAAAAGATTCCCTATTTAACAAATCATGCTGGGCGAACTGGCTGACAACCTGTAGAAGACTGAAACTAGACCCACATCTTTCCCCATTAACTAAGATAGACTCTCACTGGATTAAAGGTTTAAGCTTAAGACATGAAACTATAAAAATACTAAAAGAAAGTGTAGGGAAAACATTTGAAGAAATCAGCCTGGGCGAAAATTTTATGAGGAGAACTCCTCAGGCAATTGAAGCAACGTCAAAAATACAGTTTTGGGACCTGATCAAACTAAAAAGCTTCTGCACAGCCAAGAACACAGTAAATAAAGTGGGTAGACAGCCCTCAGAATGGGAGAAGATATTTGCTGGTTATGTCTCCGACAAAGGTTTAATAACCAGAATCCATAGAGGAGTCAAACATATTATCAAGAAAAAAGAAGTTATCCCATCTCAGGGTGGGCAAGGGACTTGAAAAGAAATTTCTCTTAAAAAGATAGGCACATGATCTACAGATACATGAAAAAATGCTCAAGGAACAGAATAGAGAACCAAGAGATGAATCCAGAAAAATGTTAAACAGGCCTCTAATCATCAGAAAAATGCAAATCAAAACTACTTTGAGATATCACCTAATTCCAGTAAGATTAGCCCATATCACAAAATCTCAAAACCAGAGATGTTGGTGTGGATGTGGAGAAAAGGGAACACTTCTACCCTGCTGGTGGGAATGCAAATTAATTCCTTCCTTTTGGAAAGACATCTGGAGAGCACTAAGAGAACTAAAAATAGACCTGCCACTTGATCCTTCAATTCCTTTATTAGGTATATATCCAGAAGACCAAAAATCACATTACAACAAAGATATTTGTATCAGAATGTTTATTGCAGCCCACTTCATAATTGCTAGGTCATGGAAGAAGCCCAAGTGCCCATCAACCCACGAATGGATTAATAAGTTGTGGTATATGTACACCATGGAATATTATGCAACCCTAAAGAAAGATGGAGACTTTACCTCGTTCTTGTTTATATGGATGGAACTGGAAAATGTTCTTCTTAGCAAAGTATCTCAAGAATGGAAGAAAAAGTATCCAATGTACACAGCCCTATTTTGAAACTGATTTATAGGGGGCAGAGCCAAGACGGCGGACTGCAGCCAGCTTTTTACAGAAGCTCCCATCTAGAAGGAGACTTAAAGGACAGAAGTTTAGCAAAGGAGCTGATGGTTTGGAGCAGAGCCAAGAGAGAAGATTGAAGAGCACACTTCAACATTCCTGAGGCGAGCTGTGACCCCAACAATAGAATCAAAAGGTACAAAATCCATCACCAAGTGGATGGGAGTCCCCTCCCCCACAAGAAAGGCTCGCAGTTTACTCTGTGCAAACAAGTGAGCAAAGTTCAAACATCCTCCCAGTTTATCCCACAGGAAAGACCCCGTAAAAACTGAACCTCCTACCCCTGCTAGCATGCCACAGCACCCTCCTGCCAGGCATAAAACTGTAAAACTGTATAAAATCCTGCCCCCCATCCTGAGGTCTGGAGATTTGTTACCTATGGAGTCCAGATTCTTGGGCATCTCCTTGAGAGAAGTAGAGGGGGAAAGAGATGGTGCTGCTCTGTGCTGACTGTGGCACAGGAGTGAGAAGAAAGTTGGCTCAGAGGAAGCCATACAGCAACGGTGGCATCCTGAGCTGTGAACTGACGCCATTCCAGATAGGTGAGTCCCATCTCTCTGGGCAAACAGAGGTACCGGACAGCAGCCACAGGCCAAACAAACGGACTTGGTAACTTTCGTAAGTAAAGAGACAATTAGCACCAGCCCTCAGGGGAATACCTGAGACAAAGGCAGTGGGCCAGCACAAGCCGGAATTGATACCTGAGTGTAAACTCTAATTTACTTCAGGCCTAGAGCTGAGTTCTTCACCAGCTCTAGAAAGCCTCTGACTTGCAGAAGAATTTAGACGAGACAGAAGGTGTGAGGCTGTAATGGCCATAACTTTCAAAGTATAAATTCTTCCCTGACTGGACTCAGATCTCCCAGTGAGCACTTTGCCCTCAGGGGAATGCTGAGACAAAGGCAGTGGGCAGGCAAAGGCAGGGATTGACACCTGAGGGCTGGAATTAAGAGAACATTCACAGCCTAATTTAAACATGCAAGACCCCCCTGCCAGACGCAGATTTCTGGGTGATTTTGGCAGTCATAAACAATGGAGCAGTTGCCTACTGGAGTGAATAGGGTCACAGACCTGGGGGATTATGAGTGACTGGGTGCAAAATGGGGAAGGAGGTATTACCCTTCCCAGAATAACCCATCTGCTGGGTTGGTCCCTTTGCCTTCACGGAACCCTGGAGGAAGTTATATCCAAGCTGCAAGCAGACCCCTCTTATCTAGCTGCTGGAAACATTTGA
>NW_003852609.1:261065-274528 GCF_000181295.1 Otolemur garnettii | reverse complement strand
GGGAAAAAAAATTCAGTAAGATCTGAGTCGTGTTAGGACAGGGTGTGCCTGTCCTTTTTTGTGTGAGTGGAGATGTAGCTCTTTTTGTGTTTAATAAGCAGATGTGGTAGTAAATAGTAGCATTTCTTCAATGTCAGGCACTGAATGATGAATCTTTATGACTTAATTAATAAAACACCCAGACCATTTATCAAAGGAGCAAAATCAGTGTCAGTGGAAGGCACTCTAAATTAAAACAGTACAATTATTAAACAATGCAGGGTAAAAATCTAATAGAGAACAGAGGGTTTTATATTTAAGATTAAGATACAAACCTGGCAATATCTGATTATTTGGCTTCTCTTTCCCTCTGTGTATTAAAATATAAACTAATTGTTATTAAACTTGCTATTTCTTCTCAAAAACAAAGATAGTTTTGGTGTTAGAATTCTATGAGAGTTTTTTACTGAATCCCGTTTACTGACCTACAGCAATAAGCACAGAAACATATGTGTAGGACTTTGCATGACATCTGCTGGTTAAGTGTGTACAGGACACAGAAGCTCAGTTTTCTTTTCTGCAGATGTATCAGTGGATAACTTCCCTGAGGCTACCCATGTGAGGACAATGCCCACAGGAGAGGAAGACTTCTTTTAACCAAAGTGTTCCATAGATCAATTCTTTAACCCATGAGATTTCATTTTACACAGATCAACACCAATAGATTAAAGAATAAAAGACAGTGTGGTTGGGACATCTGAGCTTCCTGTCTCCTACATCTGATAATATTCTTAAGCTCTAAAGTTTTCCCTTGAAATAAATTGACTTGATAAATCAGCAAATGGAACTGGCTTGGAAGTCCATGGATGACCACAGGTAGCGGCAAGCCTTGGTAGCACAGAAGGGCTGTGGTAGGCTTGGTACCTTGTCACACATTGGCAGCGACTGAGGATTAAGAAGAAGCCCTCATCAGCCAAAAATGTTTCTGAACAGGACCATAAATGTCACTAATAGAAGGTTATATTTTAAATAAGTATATCCCTTTATTAACATACAAATAGTATAGTGTATCCATTTGCAACATAATTTAGCTGTTTTGAGCTAACTCTCCACTGTACTGGCCTCCTTTCCAGATCCATCCTCTCTGACCTCTGTGCACCAGGTGTGGACCACAACAGACAGACCCACTGAGATTCCTCTTCCTGGCTGGCTCCTGGTTGGACTGGCCACTGGGGGGCACCAGCGGATCAGATGGCAGGAGGAGGGAGGTACTGTCAGTGTTTTCCCTTACTCCCTTCTGCTGGGCCCTATGCCCTCATTAGAACTGAAGCTCTAAGACAGGATGGCATCTTTGTGGTTTGTTGTTGTTGTTGTTCCTTTTTGCCTGCTTTGTCTACTGATGAAATATCTAGAACTGAGCATACAGCGAGTGGTTCCTTAATAAGTATTTGTTAAACTAGAGAGGTCATCAAATCATTGTTTGAATATACAAACTAATTGATGGATGGATGGATGAATAATCATTGATTGGTTTTCTATATTTTGAATAGCCTACATATCCTTGGACACAAGGATACAAGGGTACATCTGACTGTTTCTCAGAGATCTAGTAATATGCAGTAAGGGGAACTCAGGAAAAATAGGGGATCCTGAAGAGATGTGCTGTGATGGAGAAGGATTCTACTTAAATATATTTAACCTAAATATATTGTGTGGCAGTAAAGAAGGAAATTTAACCTCCCGGTTATTGCAAAGTTTAAAAAAATCCTTATATGTTAATTACAACAAATATCAGTATAAAGACAATGTTTGGATGAATTATTTAACCTCTCATGGTTCCTCATCTACTTAACAATAAAACAAATGGTTAAAAATAGTGACGTGCTGGAGACTGTTTCTCCAAGGCAAAAAAAAAAAAGAAAAAGAAAAGAAATCTTAAAAGCCAGTTTGTAACATTTGCTGATTTCTTTGGTATAAATATTCCCACTTACATTCCTGGGTTTTCCTTTGCTACCATAGCAATTTCCTTCTCACCGTGCAACTCTCTGCTCCTGCATCTGTTTTCCTATCATTTTCTCTGACTGCAGGTGGGAAAAGTTCTTCACATCTAAGGAGTCTTGTGATTAGAGTAAGTCCACCTGGCTAATTTGGGACACTCTCCTCACCTTAAGGTCCTTTGCCTTAATCACATCTATAAAATCCGTTCTGCCACGTAAAGTAACATATTCACAAATTCTAAGGATGCAAAGATAGATGATTTTGTTCATGGGGACCATCATTCTGAATACCACATCTATCATGGCCAATTCCAAGCTACCAATATAACATCAACTGATTCACAAAGTTTCTGGAAATTTATCAGCTCTGCAATCCAGAAGAAACCACCCTGCTAACAGAACACAGGGCATTGATTTTAGAGTTATAACACCTGGATTGGATTCTTAACTCCGTATTGTGACTTTGACCAAGATCTCAACTTTGACCCTGGATCTCATTCCTTATCTGAATAATGGTGATAAAAGTAGTACTATTGCTTTGTGAGACTTGACAACAGAGATAATATAAGCAATTAGACAATGTAAGTAGTCATTACATGTTAAAAATTACTTTTATGTTTGTATCATATTTTCGAACATTTTTATGTTTGATAGTAAGAAAACAAATGTTTCTAATCCCAATAAGCTAAACTATTAAATTCCCATGGATACAAACAATTAGAAAGCTCAAGTCACTTCTTTTCTTCCCAAGGCATGTGTAATTTTATGTTCATAAAGACTAACCTAAAATGTATCAAGAGGCTTGTGGACGTTCCGAAACTTCAAAGAAAGATGTAGGGCGGCGCCTGTGACTCAAAGGAGTAGGGTGCCGGCCCCATATGCTGGAGGTGGTGGATTCAAACCCAGCCCCGGCCAAAACTTGCAAAAAAAAAAAAAAAAGAAAGAAAGAAAGATGTAATTAATTTAGCAGTGTTATTACAGTATCACTTCTACTATGTACTAGCCAAGTTCCTAGATGCTGTTAATGGCAGGATGTAGGGTGAAGCAGAAATAAAGAAATCCCTTAAGTCAACAGTAAAGATGTAGTAAAATGGTTTTGCAACGCAGCCTTGAAAGCAAGAAAAAACAATGGTTATGGGTATGTTCTTCTCAGTAAAGCCACAGCTAAAAATGAGGGAGGGGCTGCAGGAGCCAGGACCTGACTAGACCTCATCTTGAGCAAAGCCTAAGTTACATGGTGTGATCCTGGGTATTTGATGTAAAGGTTTTCAGAGCTCACCCTATGCCCCCTTTAAGCCTTCTGACCAAATAAATGTTCCTCAAGAATTTTTTTCATCTCGAGTACACAAAATATTCTGTATCTTTGGAAGACTACCAGATGGGACACAACTCACTCGTTTGTTTAATTGTTCAACAAATATTTATTGTGAAGATCCAGAAATTACACGTCAAAGAAGCCAAAATTGGACAAAAGACATGTGAGGCCCAGATGGGACTTGCAAATTTTCTTACAGCCCCAGCTGGCTTCTAAATCCACTTGTTCCAAATGGACAGAGCACTTCCTGAGTTACCTAAGGTCATGACGTGTTTCAGATTTTGATTCTCTGCAGCCCATGTCAAGGGTATGGGAACACATGGGGAGGGAGAGGATCCCAGATTCCAAATATATTACGACTGAGGTGAGGAGAAAATGAGATACCTATGCGTGAAAGAGCTAAGTGATAACAAATAAACCTTCAAAGAGTCACAGAGAAGCCTATGACTAAAGGAAAAAATGGTGATAGAGATAAGAAGTACAGTGGGTTCAGAAGAGATCACTATATATTGGGAAAGCCTCCCTGGTGGGAGGATCTGAGAACTGTTATCAGTTGGTTAGAGGTCTGTAGGGAAGAGGGCTTTCTAGGCAGAGATAATTAGCATGGGCCTCAGCCCGGGGCTGTGTGTGCTCTGTTAGTGGGACCATGAGGAGGCAGATTGAACTATCCTCTCCTCTTATTTAGAATTTTCTCCTTTAAACTCCAAATAATTGATTTTTATTTCGGCCATCTCACCAAAATATCCAGCTTTTCTCATAAAACAAATCAGGAAAATTCATTCAAAAAGTCTTAGTTCTGTGTTAATTATTCCTTTTTTATCAATAGATGTCATTTTCTTTGTGTGGGCTCTCCTTGAAACCCTTTTACTTATATTTTTTTAAATCTCTAGACTCTACTTGTGGTTACAAGATAATAGAAACCTAAATTTTAATCTCTTGGTCAGATTCCTAGGGATAGAAAATGTCAGAGGACAAAACAGACTGATGGGGAGACAGTTTCTTGTCAAAAACTTCCTCTGTCCACTGTTCCATTTTCTTTTAGGTGCTTGATCTATTTCATGTCATATCCACATATTAAACAATGTATCCTGAAAACCATACTGATAACAATGGCACTAAATAAAATATGTGTATGATATTTATCTCTAGTCTTTCATCATCAGTTTTATATCTATAATTGAGCTTCTGAAAATTTATTTGGCATTGACCCTAATCTATGTTTCATCATAATGTACTAATATGGTAAATGTATATCAGATTAGTAAGTTCATTTAATAACCTTCATTTCTGGCTCAGGCCTGTAGCTCAGTGGTTAGGGCGCCAGCCACAAACACTGAGGCAGGTGGGTTTGAACCCAGCCTAGGCCAGCTAAACAACAATGACAACTGCAACAAAAACATAGTTGGGCATTGTGGTGGGTGCCTGTAGTCCCAGCTACTTGGGAGGCTGAGGCAAGAGAATTGCTTATGTCCAAGAGTTTGACATTGCTGTGAGCTGTGATGCCACCGCACTCTACCAAGGACAACATAGTGAGATTGTCTCCAAAAAAACCCCAAACCTCATTTCTAAGGCAAAGATTAACATGTAGTAATTAACAGAGTCTTCTTTTTTCTTTCTTACCCTAATTCCATACCTGGAAAAGAACATGGTACCTTACTAGGAGTGCTTAGCTTACTCCCCAAACCTCAAGTCACAGAGAACCTAATACATTTTATTAGTAGTCTCAGTGAAACATTAAAATGAAAACTCCAAAAGAATGAAGGCAGAAAGTTAGCCATGTCTGACTTTGTTTACTGTTACGTCCTCAGAACCTAGTAAACTGTATGCCACATAGCAGACATGCAAATAATACACATGTTGAACAAAAGAATTAAGGAATGGAAGCTTCTTAAGGGAAGGAACTTTTTAAAGTCATTGAAGTCACAGCATTTGACAGTCTATCAGATCCTAACCTGAATGGTATTCACTGAATAGTTTAATGAAAAAGCACATATGTGTAATCAATCTAAATGTCTTTTAGTTCGCATGATTTAGGCAAATCTTTGATAAATATGTAAGTTCAAAAAGTTATTGGTAGAATAAAAATCAAAATGTCTCCAAAATTGTCATCACCCATTATCTGGATTTATTGGTCAGATGGTATTATATTTGTCTCTGCTAGATATTTGAAGGTGCCAATGTTTGACACAAAATTTATAAATCTATAAGCCTAGCCTAAAACATAAAGATCTTCATACAAATTTTTGGTAAGTAAGACTCATTTGTTGGTTTAATGACAACAGATATATCATCCAAATTATTAGCAAAATACTTAAAATATACTTAACTTTAAGATACTTAGGTGAACAGCTAATATTCACAGGCTACAAAAATGGTTAACAGGAAAACCAAATAATTTGAAATGATTTATATTTGTTTTATATATCAGCCCTCATAAGTAAACTACATAAATTATTTTAAAATAAATAAGTAAATATGAATGGGATTATTACCTCTAATTAAACTTTTCATGTAAGTTAAAACCTTATAGTTAAGGTAAATTAAATAATAAATACTCAATAAATGTCTAGGACATTTCCAATTAAGATAAAAATATTAATAACTGATGTTATAGGAAAACATATTTCTAAAAATTATAAAATCTTGTTTATAAAACATGGAATTTTCAGAATTAAAGATCTTATTTCCCATTTTTTTGCTAAAATATAAGGTTACTAAGCATAAAAACTCAGATTAATATATAATTCTGTATATAAAATGTGCCAAAACATGTATAAGATGTTTTTACTAAAAAAAGTATAAGAAAGGCATAAAATTATGTTCTTTGTAGAGAAAAACAACAATTTTGTCCAATTTAGAGGTTATTTAAGGTTTGTTTCAAAATATGGATTTATAAAAGAAATAGAAATAAGATAGAAAGGAACCAGCAAGTAGGGAGACAGAGATGTGAAGAAAGTTATGGATTGGAAGATTTCCCTTTTTGGGAAGAAAGGTTAAAAAGAAAAGAGAAGGATTTTGTATGAGAAAGAATCTTGCATGATGATTTCCATTCTAAAGTATAATGATTGGTAATTTAAGGAAGAGAAAGCATAGAAAAAGCATAAAGTCTGTGTATGTCACCAATGATCTGAGTAAATTAGTGATAAGGTTAATGAAAAATACTTTATGAAAGGAATTTCATGCATGATTAAGCTAGCTATAATTAAAAATTATTTATAATAGTCTTTTTAAAGATTGAGCTTTGATATTAAAAATACACTAACACAAAACTGGAAAATTGTCATCCCCTATGTTAAAACAAGGCCTTCGTAAACTTCTGTTTTGCTCTTAGTGAAATTGGCAAAAGTTTTGATTTTAATTTTCAAATCTGTTTTATCTTAAAATATTTCATATTTATATCTCAGAGGTTTGGCTTTCACTGTATCTCACTGCACCTGATTTGCAAGTCTGATGTCATTGTCACCTTGTCTCTCTCCTGGAAAAGGTGTATCTTTTTGCTTGGGTGGGATGATAATACTCTTCTTTAACGTTTTTGTCCAATGTCCTGTAACTTCTTTTTTTCCCAATCTAAATCTCTTGTTAAGCCTTAATGCTGAAATGTTTATCTTGAAGGACTAGGAAAGCAATGTTTTCCTCCAATATAACTGGATTCTGTCCTCTTGATAAATCTGAATTATTCCACATTACCATGATGAAACCTCCTATGTTGTTGCTAAGAGCCGTGTATTCTCCTGCTCGAGCTCCTCGTTTTACTGATTACATTCCTTTATAATACAGTGCATATCTATAACCCTGGACACATCCCTTCTATGTTTGGTTAAATTCAGGTACCTTTTTATCAGTTTTGATTTCCAGGAGAAGCAATCACACTACAGCAGGTTTCCTTTAGCTTTTTGGTAACTGGCCTTAAAGAAAACAAAAATTGACATTTCTTCGAGATAATTTCTGGCTTGTCTTTATTAGGTTTTTGGTTACTTAGGAAAACTGAGCTTTAAAATGGGGAAGATTTTTACATCCAAGTTACTTTTTCCACTGCTTTTGAAGTCTTTTGATTATCACTCTGGTTCAATGAATAAATATTATTTAACATGATTTGTGATTCTGTTTTTATCAAGGGTTTGGAACCTTTTGACATCTGTGGCAGGTTTTCCCAGGATCAAAAAGCTAAATTAAGTCTTTTTGAACTAAAATTAACTTTGGAATTTTCAGCTGGACCCCTGAAAAGCTTCAAGGAATATATTTCTCATCTAGTATACATATTAAACTATTAGACTTATATGGTAAATTGTATGGGAGGCATTGGCAGATTAAAAATATACCAAAATCTTCCTTCAATTACATCTACGGGTATTTCATGGATATAAATGTTCTAAAAGTAATTTAAATTCATATATTCAATATATTATTAGTCATATTGATTATGTTAAATCTTTCCAAAGTTACATTTGTATGGATATCTTACTAATGTGAATATCCTGAAGATTATATGAAATTTATGATGTGACGTTGTTGGTCATGATTAAGGTTATCTTAAAATGCTGCATGTAATGGAAATAATTAAATTTTCTTGTCAATTAGGAATGTTCGTCAGATTTTAACCATGGTCATTCTAAGTTTTTGTCATCTACAGTCATTTTTTAAGTGCTTCTCTAAAAGCATTTGCAACCAACCATAGTGCAAAGTTGCCTTACATGGAAAAGATACTAACAAGCCCTCTTAAACACAGATTTATGATAATTTTAAGATCAATGGACTAAATAAAAAATTCTAAAACTCTAAAGAAACTGATGGGTTCATAAAACTGCTAATCAAGATCAAGCAAAACAATAAGTAAATATATAAAATAACCCTAATGTCCATCAACACTTGAGTGGATTAATAAAATGTGGTATATATGTACCATGGAGTACTACCCAGTCATAAAAAATGGTGATTTAGTATCTTTTGTAACAATAACCTAGATGGACCTAAGTGAAATATCACAAGAATGGGAAAACAAATGCCACATGTGCTCAAGACTAAATTTGAACTAGTTGATCAATACTTATGTGCAAATATGAAAATAAAACTCAACAGGAATCAAGTAGGTTGGGGGGAGATGGTGTTGGGTCAATTCACTTCTAACAGGTATAATGCTCACATGCTGGGTGAAGGGCACACTTATAACTTTTACCTAAAATGTTCAAAACAAACCATGCAACTAAAACATGAGTACCCCTGAAATATTCTATACTTTTTAAAAAACTGAACGTTTAAAATAAATCACATGTAAATATAAAAATGAAATTAATAATGTTTTTACAACTTTTATTCAAAGCAGATCTGGTTCTTCACTTAAATGTTTTATTTTCCAGATTGAAGAAAGTTTTTCTCTCATAAGCTATGTATAGTTTACAATAATTTGGTAAAATATATTTTTTATGAAGAAATGTGGAGGCATTTGCTTTTTCTCCTTACTTGATTTCTGCAAAATTTGTACACTATTTGTGAATATTCTTATTTTTATTTATATAAATTTATAAAAATCTGTTCTGTCTTTATAAGCTGGATGCAATTGGGAACATTTGTATTGTCAAAGCTTTGATTGAAATGTCGTATTTTAAAGTGTGCACTTAATGCACATTTATTAAAAGTTTCCAGACTTTCGGTCAATGAATAAAAATTGTCAGCTCTTGCCAGGTCCAAGAACTATAAGACCACTAGACTAGAACCTTAATTCTCCTAATTTCTTCTGCTACCTGGTTACACCTCTCTAATTGAAAACAAAATCTATCTGTTCCTAAAGCCCTATAAGTTCAAACTAGATGAATGTTAAAGAACAAGCCTCATCCCTGATGCAAAAATTTGAAAAAATTTCAAAACCACCTACTGTCATGACCAGAGACATTCAAATAAAAACCAGGACAAGGTAATGTTTTCACACTGCAGACAGCTTTTCTTAAGACTTGCTAGCAAGGCTCCATATCACAAGGAGACAGTGACTTCCTTAAAGCTACCTTTTTTACTTGGTGGGATAATGATGTAATTGAAATTTCATAATTAGTAGCTTCTGCTGGTAACTTAACCTAAAAATATTTCCCTCAGTATCCACCAGTAAAATAAGAAAACGGCTGTGTTGTTGCCAGTACTACCCGCTGTGTCTGAATAAGTTTCTCTGGGAAAAGTAAGACCCATATACACGAAATAAGTAAAGAGGCAACTGGTTGCAATGGGTCTCACCAAATTTTGTTTGGTCATTTAATGTAGTCAATTGATCGCTGTTGAGCCTAGGTTCATAGCTCAAAACCATCATATAAACTTGCCACATTACTATTAACTTTATTTTGTATTTTATCTTTTTAAACTTTGTGTCTGTTACTTGTGAAATTTTTGTAGAAGCACAACTCACAACTTCTGAAAGAAATACTGCTGGCCCAGCGCTTTAAGAAAGTTGAACTTAATAATGAACTCCAGGTACATTTCGCCTGAGCGTCAGATCCTGCAAACCTCCCTTGTTGCTCAAATGTGGCTGACATGGTTTTGACACTGACTCCTTGCTAATCATTCCCCTGAATGTGAGATGAAACCAGCAACTGGGGCAGCTGTATGCAGCCTCAAAGGATGTCAACACCTAACTATAGGATGATTGATCAGTGATGACTTTGGAGAAGATATTGATCAAAAGGTGGATATGTGAAAGGAGTCAGAATCAAAATGGAGTCACTAATGTTAAAAATAAAAAGAAGAAAACTGCAAACAGAGCTGGGGAAGGCCATGAAGAGAGTGTTTTCATGCTTGTATGCCTGTTACTGAAAAAGCCTACAAAATCCACCTTACACAAACCTTATGCAAAGGCCATCACAACATTATACATAAAATACTTCTGTAAGGATATCTGCTTAGCAACTACCTGTCTAATCTTGAACTGGTGTCACCTTGTTTGTTTTTTTGAGGTAGAGTCTCATTCTGTCACCCTGGGTAGAGTGTGGTGGCATCATAGTAGCTTACAGCAACTTCAAACTCTTGGACTCAAGCAACCCTCTTGCTTCAGCTTCCCAAATAGCTGGGACTACAGGTGAATACCACCACTTGTTATGGTTCTTTGTAGCCAAATGATTATGTAACAATCCTGATTTTTTTCTTTACAAACCTCTTAATTTACCTCTCTGAATATGCGCATAGTTTACCATGGCATTCGTACTCCCCTTGCAATGTTCTTTTTACAAATAAAACATCTTTTCTTTTATAGAGCCTCTCTCTGTTTGCTATTTAAATTGGAAATCCTAATATAATCACATGAACACATTCTCAGTTTGTGTGGTGAGCAGAGTACTATTGAGGCCTTGGGCTTCGAACTGATGAATGGAGACACTTTTTCCATTGACACTTGGATCTATACTGCAAGCTTGGATCTGCATCTGTTTCTGTCTCTTGTGATTCAGATGTCACAAGTAGGCCCCTGACTTTTTACTTGCCAAGGAAAGTCACTTTGCAGCTCCAGGGAGAGATGGATGTGCTTTCAAGGAAGTTTTCGGCATTCAATTATCAGATTAATGAAAAAAATGTATCTTCAAATAAGAAAAAAAAAAAAAAACGATAGAGTGAGTGTCCTTCATCAAAGCAAGGACCACAGGGGCAGCATCTGTTGCTCAGTAAGTAGGGTGCCGGCCCTATATACCAAGGTTGGCAGGTTCGAACCTGGCCCCAGCCAAACTGCAACAACAAAAAAGGCAAGGACCACAGTCCACCAGTCTCATGCTCCTGCCAGAGCTCAGGAGAGGCTCCCTCCTGTTTGTAGTTACCTAGTCTCATCATCGACCCAGGTGGTTTCTATTGGACAGAAATCATCACTCAACCGGAGTGCACTTTACAGTCAACCTTCAGTTTCCTATACTTTAACTCCCAATTTATATGAAAACTCTCCCCCAGAAATGATGTTTCTTGTAAAAACATTGATATTTATCTTTTTACTCTTGTAAACCTTTTTTATCTGAATCCTAGGCAGATACTAATTGCCCTTCTGGTCTATCTACAGAAAACTGGAGAGCAGGGAGAGGTTGCTCTACTTAGATGCCTTTAGGAAATTTGGAGTATTTGAACATCCTAATATAATTCCATATTTCCCTGTGCCTTTGCATAAGTGATCAGCCTAGGAGGGAAGACCTCAGCTACCTTGTCTGCCTGGTAGATTCCCTGTGCTACACTCCTGTTCTGTGTACATGATTTACTTGATATAAAAAGTGTCACTCCCCTCATTTCCACCTGCAATACATTTTGTACTTATCTCTATCCTAGCACTTGACATTTGGAGCATATTATAATCCTCTCACACTAAAGTGTGACATTTATTTTTTACGTCTGATAAGAGTAAATGCTCAATAAAATGTTTGTTGATAAGTGTCATGGATGGATGAAGAGAGATGGATGGCATAAAAGAACAAGAATATTCCAGAATGAAGTATCCTTTGGAAACAGAGGAGAAGCCTAATTTATTTGCTCTAAGATCTGGAGATACAAAAATTATTAAAACATTTCTCTAATTCTGAGAGTTTATAATCTAGCTGATCAGTGATGCAATGAAGAGATTAACCACTCATTAGCTTTCTTTTTTTTCTTTTTGTTAATTCCAGATTAATACGAGGGTATCAATGATTAGGTTATGTTGTTTTCATTTGTTAGGTAAAGTCCAGCCCAGAAGAAAATAAATCATTTTACCATAGGATATTTGCTTTAGAATGTTTATAGCAGCTCAATCACAACAGCCAAGATGTGGAATCAACCCAGTGCCCATCAACCCATGAATGGATTAATAAACTGTGGTATGTGTATGCCGTGGAATACTATTCAGCCATAAAAAGTTGGAGATCTTACATCTTTCATATTAACCTGGATGGAGTTAAAGAACGTTCTCTTTAGTAAAGTATCACAAGAATGGAAAAGCAACTATCCAAGGTACTCAATACAAACATGAAACCAGTAGATGAACAACTACATGCCCACACACCACACAGGGGAGAAAAACATAATTAAATTCAAGAGGTAGGGAGGTGGGAGTTAGAAGGAGAGAGGGACACTGGTGGGCTCTTCCTTAATGGGCCCAGGTAAGGGTATTGGGCACATCTTCTGTCTGAAGGGTTCATTAATTTTCCAGAAACTCTTCCTATGAGCAGAAATTTTGAAAACCTGCCAAGCAGTTACACCTAGTTGGTAATCACAGTAACATCTTTCTCAGCCAAGAAAAGGTAGGGGGGTAGATGAGGTCAGCTGGGGAGGTAATTGATTGCCTTCTCTCCAGCTCAGTTGGGGTAAACTCAGTTGAGGTGACTTATGTTGGTATACATGATAAGTCAAGGGTGATTCAGAGCTTTCCCAGAAACCAGGCCTGGGATCATTGCCAGGCTGACTGGGAAGCATTTTTCAAATCTGAGGGATTGCTATTGGGCTTTCCTTTTCCATTAAAAAAAAAATCCACTGCTATGATTAAAAAAATACAAAAGAAAATCCTAAGCTATGATATGAAACTATTTACTTCCCTAAGTTCACATGAATTTATATCTTTTTCCATGTTAGAGTAAAGTTAAAGGAAAAAATAGTAACCTCAACACTTGAGGGAAAGTGATGACATAAAATCAAGGAAATGCACCAGGAAGGTTTCATGTTTTGTTCCATATCCATTTTGAACTCTGTCATGCAAAACTCCAAGAGACATTTTTAAAAGCATATTGTCCCCCTGCAGGAATTTTTCAAACATAGGGATACTTTATGTTCTGGAGCACATAAGGAAGCACAGAGCACCACAGACCACCCCTACAATTTATCATTTCTACATACTACCTATATAATTATTTAAATTACAATTATTTTGCTTATTTTAAATGATCTTTTGTATTCAGACTTATCTGATATTTTACCCTAATTTTCCTTTCACTTCTTCTTACTCTAAGATACTATGCCACTGGCCTAAAGTTTTAATGAGTCCTTTTGGTGCAAGACCAGAAGGATGGGAAGATTGAGGAGCAAGAAGGGAAAATAGATTTAAAAAAAAAGAAAGAGAGATAAAGAAGAAGGGGTGAGTAAAAGGAAGTATCGACAAAAAGAAGAAAGGCATCAAAAGAAAGAAACATGGTGTATATAGGTACAAGGTGTATATAGGGTACTATGACTCACCCTTAAAGACCCCCAACCTCGGGGGG
>NW_003852609.1:257184-261045 GCF_000181295.1 Otolemur garnettii | reverse complement strand
GGGGGGTTCCAGGTTGGGTTTTTCCCTTGAAGGCAACAGCTCTTTGCCAGCTGGCTCAGACACAGTACCCCGCCTCCACCAGGTAGAGAGGAAAGACAAAAATACTATAGACCAAACCATAACAAGCAAGCAAAAACTCTAGTAGGATAAAATTGGGGGTAAAAAAACAAATAATAATAGGGGCAGAAACACTGGCAAAAATGTAATTCCAATTATTAAAGAAGGCAACAATGGAACATTGTATTTAAACTAGAACATTGTATTTAAACTAGAATAATGAAAAAAAAAGAAAAATGTCAAAAAAATGTTGAAATTAAAAAACAAATACAACCCCCCCCAAACCAAAAAACCAAACAGTGTATATATCTTGGTAAATATTTTCCGGGCAACAGGTGATCTTATGAGGGATGAGAAGTTAATCCCAATGCTGATACAGCCCTATGAGATGGAGACTAAAGGCCTCAGCTGATTTCACAGACCCCACAGGCTTAGGAGCCCAATGTCTCCTCAGACCACTTAAAAGACACTCCAGACCGCCTATGTCGGCCAAGGAGAAGCTTCGCAAGGAAAGCACTCATCCCTGGGATCTCTCCTGGCGTGGCTGCCTTCTTATCCAGCGCACCAAATCCAGTTTCCCTCCACGCCCCTGAGGCCCAGGCTGGTAATCTGCCAAACACCTGGATCTCCGCACTGCTCCAGCGTCAAAGCCCCCGCCTTTGGGCAGCTCAGTCACTAGATCACTGGCCCGAGGGCCCTAGGCTGATCCGCCCTGCACCAGGCAGGAGCAGCTCCCCCACAGAAACTGTGGGGCAGCCCACAGCTGAACAGCATCAGCTCCTTACCGGCTCAGCAGCTCAGTCCGGGGCCCAGACAGTGCCCAGAGTCATCCGCACACCGGCCCCAGGTCTCCCAAGGCAGTTCAATGGAGTGTCCAAGTCCAGACAAACCCAAGCAGCCCCCGGGCAAGGCTCTTCCCAGCTGCAGTCTCGCTGTTGCTATAGGTCCAGCTGCAGGCAGCCTCAGCCGAACAAACTGGCACCCACTACTTGCTGGTTTTCTACCATTTCTGTCCTCCTTCTGGGGTCCAGAAGTCTCTCGCTGACTTCCTGGGTCACCAGAGTGATACCGGATTTTTAACACTGGATTTCCAGGCTCTTGGTCTCAATGATTCGATGAATGAATCCATAGACCATAGAACGAACAGTGAGGTTTTATTTATAGCTCAAAGAACCAAACCTCCTTGCAGGGCAGGATACAAGTGTTACAACTCTTATGAAAAGAACTCTTACAAAGAGCCAAGCCTCTTTGTAGAGCAGGATAGATGTGCTACAGCTCTTACAAAGGGCCAAGCCTCTTTGCAGGGCAGGATCAGCAGCGGAGGTGTTACAGCTACAGCTCTTACAAAGGGCCAAGCCTCTTTGTAAGGCAGGATCAGCAGCGGAGGTGTTACAACTACAGCTCTTACAAAGGGCCAAGCCTCTTTGCAGGGCAGGATCAGCCCTAGAAGTGCCACAGCTTTTGCTTCTTCTTCTGGATGTTCTGCGATGGTCTGCTGAAGTCTTATTCTTCTGCTCTAGCTTCCTCGAAGGTCTGCGATGATCTGCCCAAGTCTGCGATGATCTGCGATGGTCTGCTCAAGTCTGCTCAAGTCTGCTCAAGTCTGCCCAAGTCTGCCCCAATCTGCCCCCAGGCTCTCTGCTCAGGGCCTTATATAGGTGTAATAGCTTAGCTGTGATTGGTCCATCAGGAGCAGGATTGAAAATGGACCAATCAGGAACAGGATTGAAAATGGACCAATCAGGGATGGGCACCAGTTTTCCCTTGATTTACAGGTCCTCTAGCGCCACTCTACTGGAGCCTCTGGGGGTAGAAAGCTCTCCCGCTTGCCCCAACCTGCCGGGGTTTTTTGCCAGCTGCTGCCACCAAGACAGAAGTGGCAGGTCCCCTAGGCCCTGCTCAGCTGAGCTGGCTGGGGTGCCACTTTTCTGGTATCAAGAGGACAGCCTCTGGGCAAACCCACCAATCAGAGATGCCTGGAGTCTTCTCTCCCCACTCTCACTGCGCCTGGTTACACAGAAGCTGCTACTTGGCCGTCATCTTGATTAGATCTCACCTTATCTGATGTTTTTACTCATGATTTTACTCTGGTAATAGGTTCTCCAAAGAAGACCACAGAGGTCAAGTGCCCTTGTCATCACATCACATGAGGATTACACACTATCAAGATGACTCATCTCTGCCAGTGTTCACTTGTTTTTCATTTCAGCCTCATCTAAGAGTTCAGATCACAGTGTTGATGAGCTGTTCATATTTTCCAACACATTTTTCATTCTCTTTTATCTTTGTGTTACAGTTAAGTCAATTTCTGTTAACCTGCCTTCAAGTTCACTGATTCTCTTCTCAGCTGTGTCCACTCCACAGATGAGATCATGAAAGGCATCCTTCATCTCTGTTACTGCACTTTTATTTCTGATGTTTCAATTTAACTTCTTTCTAAAGTTTCTATCTCTTTGCTGAATTTTCCATCCGTTCATCCACATTATCCAGTGTTTCCACTAGAACCATTAACGTATCAATCAGGGCCGTGTAATGTTCCAACATCTGGATCACATCTGAGTATACTGGTATACTCTGACGATGGGGAGTCATTTTTTGCAAACTTCTTTTCATGTCACAATTTTGTTAAAAGTTTAACCTGTGTGTAGGAGAGTGGAAATAGAAGTAAATATTTTTTCTGCCTGTAAATGGGCATACCTCTTCTTTGGCTAAGGTTTAGTGGTAGGGAAACAGTGGGCATTGAGTCAACATAATCGAGGGTTGAGCTGAAGGTGACTCTTGTTGCTGTGACACATTCAGTGCCTTGCTGGGTCAGGTTCTTAGTTCTACCTCATGCTGAGGCTGGGGCCTGGAGGGTTTCTTGCCAGCTTCCTCCTCTGCTCTCAGCTTCAGGTGGTCCCTGTACTTCTGCACTGCAGGTGTTTTCTCTTTGCTCCTGCCCTGTAGAAAACCACGGCTGTTTTTTTATTCAGTGCTTGCTCGAATGAAGGTGGTGGGTGCAGGGTTTCTGTTGCCCTGATTCAGCCTCATATCCCTTTTTTGGGGGGCATGCTTAGTGCTCCTGTTCCCTCCATGGTAGATCTCTTATCTGACTCAGGGGATTTTATGCTTTTACCAATACATAGCACAGTGATTTTTAACCAGTGTGCCGCTGTGCCATGAGAGGATCTTAGGTGTGCCTCAAAAATTCAATTTTCAAAAAACATTAGTTAAATTATTGTTGAAAGAAGTTCAAAGCACAGTAAGTATATTCTTTTATTTAACTCTTCTTTTTTTGATCAACATAATTTATGTGGGCCATGAAAGTTTATAGGTTTGAGTATGCCCTAAGATAAAAAACTTGAAAAACGCTGAACAGAAAGTGTTTTCCTTTCCCCAGCTACCATGAGTCTTGACTGGAGACCTGGGTGACAGTTTTCTGCCCTTTCCCCAGTAACACAGGCTTTTGTTTCATACAAGAAGAAGCGTCAAGTGGACTTTCTGCCTTCCCCCCACTAGCCACTGCTCCCCTTTCTTGGGCCTGAACCATGAGAGAAGCTTTCTATGTATTCCCACCATTCTTCTCTTTCTTATGAGCACCCAGCAGAGAGTTAGGGAGCAGCCTACAAGCAGGTGTCATCAGTTCCCTGGGCTTCTAAATTCTCACTTGTTCACACTCTAGTTTTAGCAACTTTTCCTTAAACATGTTAGCTAAATTGCTCCTACAAACCTGGATGGAAGCTCCACCTTTCAGGCAAGTAGGTTGTGAGGCTTACAGCTCCCTCCTTAAAAGCAACTATTTTCCTTCAACTTCCAATTACTCAA
>NW_003852609.1:246602-257164 GCF_000181295.1 Otolemur garnettii | reverse complement strand
GGTATAAAAGAGAAGCTCAAAGTCCAAATGCCTGAATTAAGAAAAATGGTACAATGGTGATTTTTGGTCACCAGAGGGCACCACTGACTCAGCAGATAGTTTCTCTAATACGATGTCATTTCATCACTCAGTATGTACTTAATGTTCTTTGATTTCTTAGAAACAGTATTTGCTCAGCACATTCTGTGACAGACAACATTCTAAGATCTTGGAGACACAAAAATAAAGAAGAGAAACAAAGTCTCTCTCTCTTTAAACTTGTTTAGATTTCATGCAAAACCGAGGCCATGAAACAGTTAGGCTGTTAGCCTTAGAAGTCTAAACTTGCTTCATTACTTCCATTGTGGGAACCTGGATTAACTGTGCATTCTCCTTCCGTCACTCAGTCAACAAATTATGAAAAGCCTACTCTTGGCTATATTTGGGTTGCATAATCAAAACTGAATAAGACAGGTGGTTTTAGCTTACATGGAGCTTTTCTGAGGAAGGAGAATGTAACCCCCTAAAACCACCACCACCAAGAAAAATGAGTAGCAATAACTTGGGAAAGAATTTCCAGGAGGACATTCTGGAGAGAAGTGAATAAAATAATCCAGTTAAACATGGCATACTATCAAAATGAAAGAACTATCTAGTCACAAAGAGTTTGGTATAGAACAGTACCTGCATGGGTGGCTGGACTATTCTTAGTTTGTGGTGATGTGGGATATGTGTGCTAATCTGGCAGTTTAATCTCTGCCTTACTACAGCCCCAAAACAGTTTGGGACAAAATCTAGAGTGTCACTGATCAAATATAGTAAATTTCATTGACTTTTAAGTAGAATAAGGACCTGTAACAAACTACGTTACGTAGTGATACACGTGACATCCAATAAAACTAAAAAATATCAAAAAAAGATGCAATTCAAATTAATTGCACTTTAAGAGTGGCAATTAATCATCACTAATTTACTGAAAATTAGGTGTGAGACCAACAACAATAGAAAAAAGGTGTTCTTGTGCATATGAATGAACAAGGAATATTTTAAATTTAGTTGACTTCATGAATAAAATTATCACATTTGTTATAGCTATTTTAAAAAGCTGATCTGAGAGATCACTCCCTTCCAAATAGGCAAGTCTCTATTCTAGATAAATCTATTGTTAAACTTACCTACTTTTTCTCATTTGGCTTTCTAGAAACATGATATGAGAACTTAATTAAATAAAAATTAAAAGGGAGTATAATAATAAAGAATTTAAGTAAGCTGAATAGGAAGATAAAAGTATACCAAAAAGAGAGATGGGGAGAGTAGACTAACAGTGCATATAACTCATTAGTAGAATTAGTAATCATCTATTGAAGAGTTACTAAGTGCCAAATAGTGGATAAGACTTTGAAGAGGAAATTATAGAAATTTTTAGAAGTAACAATATATGCATTTTGTCTCTAGCACATTCTAGATTTGATAAGGGGGAAAAATTAAAAATAATCTACAGTGCAACATGAGGAACTCTACAAGCTGGGAGAATACAATCTAAAGTCAGGTATAAGGAGAAGCTAAGAAGAATAAATATTTCTATTTATTTAGCATTTCTTATACCCCCTTTTTATGGTTCCCAAACTCCTGTTTTCTGGGAAGAAATAATTTCATGTGGTTCTGTGGAGGCATAGGAATGTTTTTGTGCTCAAAGACTAGCCAAATGGGACTCATAGGGATTAGTTCAGGGATGATCGCACAATCCAAGCCAAATAATTTGCCTTTTTGTGGACTTTTCTAAAGGATTATTTTGAAAGCCTATTCTTCCCCTGAAATTATTAACTTTGAAAGACCCAAGTGTGGGGCTCCTGAGAGCCTCTTTGTAAACCACTTGAACGAAAGAGATGATGAGAGATGAAGCTCCATGCCTGAAATCTGCTGTATCCCATCCCATGTGACTTCCAGGAAATTTAGTGTGAGATATTTTTTCCCCCACTTGCAAGTGAAAATAATTCTGATTTATAGAGAGGATAGCACTATACTATAATCAATTATATACTTTTTTTAAAAAATTTTGAATTTCAATCTTAAAAATTTTACAAAAGAGTAATGAAATCATACTTTCTGCCTTAATAAGTAATGAATGCCAATGTTTTTGTTCTGTTGGTTAAGCATATCTAAAATAGTTTAGAAACATAAAATAAAAGCTAGTTTATGAGATATTGAACCACTGGACTTTGGAGGATTACACAAACACCCCAATGGTTTACGTTAGATTCTGAGGTCATGAACCTGCCAGGGAGCTAAAAATACATGAAGGAAATAGATGGCTGGGTAAGTGTGGAGAAAGATAGTCTAATTTGAAACTATTATTAAATTTACCTATTAGCACTTTAGTGTACCACACTTTCAGTTGTAAGTGTATCTTAGGAAACTACAAAATGAAAGAGAAGTTATGAACTGTTTAGCTCCAAGCATCAAGCTGCTGGAGATGACAGGTTTTTAAGATTTGATTTGAAAATCTCAGGCACAGCAGCAACAAGTTAAAGTGCGAATTAAATTTTTCAGGAAACAGGACAAATACACATTTTAATTGAATTTTCCATGAATAGAAACTTATAAAGTCCCCACTGAAGGGGAAGCATCTTTGTTTCACAGCCTAAATTTCATATGGATGGTTTGGGAGGAAGTCATAATACTCTTCTTTTTCCTAATTTTCTTCTCCAGTCTGTGTTAAGATTCTCTCCTAAGAATCACCCTGATAAGTTTTATCCCTGTAGGTCAGTTGGTGCTTACTCCTGGCGGCCTGCAAAATGTATTCTTCACATCGTTCATCTCTTACTTGATTCTGTTTTTGAATTTCCTTTTGGTTATTATCCACTTTCTCAGCATTTTCTTTCATTGTTCTTTGATTTTTTTCCACTTTATCAGCAATCTCCTTCATTATTTTCATCATATGTATTCTAAATTCCCTTTCTGTCATTTCTAACATTTCTTTATAGGAGGAATCCTCTGCTGTAGCTACCTCGCGATCCCTAGAAAGGGTTACTCTGGACTGGCATTTCATATTGCCAGGATTTTTCTGCTGATTCTTCTTCATGAGTGTTTTCTTATATCTGTTTCCTTACCCTAATTTTCCTTTCACTTCTTCTTGCTCTAAGATACTATGCCACTGGTCTAAAGTTTTAATGAGTCCTTTTGGTGCAAGACCAGAAGGATGGGAAGATTGAGGAGCAAGAAAGGAAAATAGATTTTAAAAAAGAGAGAGAGAGAGAGAGAAGAGGGGGGTGAGTAAAAGGAAGTATTGACAAAAAGAAGAAAGGCATCAAAAGAAAGAAACATGTATATAGGTGTATATAGGTACAAGGTGCATATAGGGTATTACGACACCCTTAAAGACCCCCAACCTCTGGGGGTTCCAGGTTGGGTTTTTCCCTTGAAGGCAACAGCTCTTTGCCAGCTGGCTCAGACACAGTAGCCCACCTCCACCAGGTAGAGAGGAAAGACAAAAATACTATAGACCAAACCATAACAAGCAAGCAAAAACCCTAGTAGGATAAAATTGGGGGTAAAAAAACAAATAATAATAGGGGCAGAAACACTGGCAAAAAATGTAATTCCAATTATTAAAGAAGGCAAAAATGGAAGATTGTATTTAAGCTAGAATAATGAAAAAAAGAAAAATGTCAAAAAAATGTTGAAATTAAAAAACAAAAACAACCCACTGCCCCCCCCCAAAAAAAACCCCAAACCAAAAAACCAAACAGTATACATATCTTGGTAAATATTGTCCAGGCAACAGGTGATCTTATGAGGGATGAGAAGTTAATCCCAATGCTGATATAGCCCTACGAGATGGAGACTAAAGGCCTCAGCTGATTTCACAGACCCCGCAGGCTTAGGAGCCCAATGTCTCCTCAGACCACTTAAAAGACACTCCAGACCGTGGATGTTGGCCAAGGAGAAGCTTCGCAAGGAAAGCACTCATCCCTGGGATCTCTCCTGGCGTGGCTGCCTTCTTATCCAGTGCACCAAATCCAGTTTCCCTCCATGCCCCTGAGGCCAAGGCTGTTAATCTGCCAAACACCTGGATCTCAGCACTGCTCCAGCGTCACAGCCCCCGCCTTTGGGCAGCTCAGTCACTAGATCACTGGCCCGAGGGCCCTAGGCCCGATCTGCCCTGCACCACTCAGGAGCAGCTCCCCCACAGAAACTGCGGGGCAGCCTACAGCTGAACAGCATCAGCTCCTTATTGGCTCAGCGGCTCAGTCCAGGGGCCCAGACAGCGCCCAGAGTCATCCGCACACCGGCCCCAGGTCTCCCAAGGCAGTTCAATGGAGTGTCCAAGTCCAGACAAACCCAAACAGCCCCCAGGCAAGGCTCTTCCTGGCTGCAGGCAGCCTGGGCCGAACAAACAGGCACCCCCTACTTGCTGGTTTTCTACGTTTCTGTCCTCCTCGTGGGGTCCAGAAGTCTCTTGCTGACTTCCTGGGTCACCAGAGGACAGCCTCTGGGCAAAACCCACCAGTCAGAGATGCCTGGAGTCTTCTCTCCCCACTCTCACTGCGCCTGGTTACACAGAAACTGCTACTTGGCCACCATCTTGATTAGATATCACCTTATCTGATGTTTTTACTCATGATTTTACTCTGGTAATAGGTTCTCCAAAGAAGACCACAGAGGTCAAGTGCCCTTGTCATCACATCACATGAGGATTACACACTATCAAGATGACTCATCTCTGCCAGTGTTCACTTGTTTATTTTTCATTTCAGCCTCATCTAAGAGTTCAGATCACAGTGTTGATGAGCTGTTCATATTTTCCAACACATTTTTCACTCTCTTTTATCTTTGTGTTACAGTTAAGTCAATTTCTGTTAACCTGCCTTCAAGTTCACAGATTCTCTTCTCAGCTGTGTCCACTCCACAGATGAGATCATGAAAGGCGTCCTTCATCTCTGTTACTGCACTTTTATTTCTGACATTTCAATTTAACTTCTTTCTAAAGTTTCTATCTCTTGGCTGAATTTTCCATCCGTTCATCCACATTATCCAGTGTTTCCACTAGAACCATTAACATATCAATCATGGTCGTGTAATGTTGCTATTCCAACATCTGGATCACATCTGAGTGTACTGGACATATTACTCTGACGATGGGGAGTCATTTTTTGCAAACTTCTTTTCATGTCACAATTTTGTTAAAAGTTTAACCTGTGTGTAGGAGAGTGGAAATAGAAGTAAATATTTTTTCTGCCTGTAAATGGGCATACCTCTTCTTTGGCTAAGGTTTAGTGGTAGGGAAGCAGTGGGCATTAAGTCAACATCATTGAGGGTTGAGCTGAAGGTGAGTCTTGTTGCTGTGACACATTCAGTGCCTTGCTGGGTCAGGTTCTTATTTCTACCTCATGCTGAGGCTGGGGGCTGCTTGGCTGGAGGGTTTCTTGCCAGGTTCCTCCTCTGCTCTCAGCTTCAGGTCGTCCCTGTACTTCTGCACTGCAGGTGTTTTCTCTTTGCTCCTGCCCTGTAGAAAACCACTGCTGTTTTTTTATTTGGTGCTTGCTCAACTGAAGGTGGTGGGTGCAGGGTTTCTGTTGCCCTGATTCAGCCTCATATGCCTGTTTGGGGGGGCATGCTTAGTGCTCCTTTTCCCTCCATGGTAGATCTCTTATCTGACTCAGGGGATTTTATGCTTTTACCAATACATAGCACAGTGATTTTTAACCAGTGTGCCGCTGTGCCATGAGAGGATCTTAGGTGTGCCTCAAAAATTCAATTTTCAAAAAACATTAAATTATTGTTGAAAGAAGTTCAAAGCACAGTAAGTATATTCTTTTATTTAACTCTTCTTTTTTTGATCAACATCATTTACGTGGGCCATGAAAGTTTATAGGTTTGAGTATGCCCTAAGATAAAAAACTTGAAAAACACTTAACAGAAAGTGTTTTCCTTTCCCCAGCTACCATGAGTCTTGACTGGAGACCTGGGGGTGACAGTTTTCTGTCCTTTCCCCAGTAACACAGGCTTTTGTTTCATACAAGAAGAAGCGTCAAGTGGACTTTCTGCCTTCCCCCCACTACCCACTGCTCCCCTTTCTTGGGCCTGAACCATGAGAGAAGCTTTCTATGTATTCCCACCATTCTTCTCTTTCTTATGAGCACCCAGCAGAGAGTTAGGGAGCAGCTTACAAGCAGGTGTCATCAGTTCCCTGGGCCTCTAAATTCTCACTTGTTCACACTCTAGTTTTAGCAACTTTTCCTTAAACATGTTAGCTAAATTGCTCCTACAAACCTGGATGGAAGCTCCACCTTTCAGGCAAGTAGGTTGTGAGGCTTACAGCTCCCTCCTTAAAAGCAACTATTTTCCTTCAACTTCCAATTACTCAACGGACCTGTGACCTCAGCCCTGAAATATGTTCAAAGAACTTTATCATTTTGTAGATTATAAGATAATACTACTTATACCCTAGTATTGTTAGGGTGTAAGCAATGCTTTCCCCACTTTTTATTGCCCACATAAAAACCAGAAGTCCCTGGTACATTTTAAATGAATGCAGAATAACTTTTAATGTTCATCCTTATCCACCTGCAATCTCCTAGTTTACACTCGCATTCTGAATATAAGATTTTGAGAAATTTTACTTTTACTAGAATAAAAATGGACTGGATAGCAAGGAGTTTGGATTGTATCTCTGCATTGCCACTGATTAGCTGTGAAAAGTTATTTAAACACTGGATTTCAGTCTTATTGGAAAAATGAAAGTGTCACCTCTCATTGATCTCGAAGATGCTTTCAGCTCTAACTTTGGTTATAGTTCACGTTTGGGGAAGGAAAACAGGTATTTTCACATGCTTTAGTATGTACATGCTTTATACACAATTTATAGAGAGCCAAAATTAGAATCAGAGAGATAAATTTTTCTATTAACAAACTACTTTCTGGTAGTTAAGTAATTGATAAACTTTTCTGGATGGCAAGTATTACTTTAGGAAGTGAGGTATTAAATAGCCCATTAAGCGTATCTATACTTTCCTGACTGAAGAGTACATTAATTTTAACAATTGATCAAATTAGTGGTGAAATGTAGACCCAGATCCCAACTTTGACTCCAAGCATTGAAAAATAAAACGAGTTTTTGTCTAAAGAGCCACAGGATTATCCTCCATATATCTAGGAGAAAGTTGAGTTTATAAGTCACATGAAAGATAAATTAGATAAGAGATGCATATTTCATAAATATGTGTATTTATATGTTCACCTTATTATTTATTATTTTACCCTAAAGGGAATATCTAAATAAAGACTACATTTACTTAAGTGTTAATATTTTTCTGTTCAAAATTTCAATTTAAATCTGAATTTAAAGCACAAATAAAAATTATTTGAATTTTTATTATAGTAGAAAACCACAAGATTTGATGCAATTTTTGATGGTGAAAAATATGCCCTCGCCTGTTTATTCTTTGGTTT
This sequence comes from Otolemur garnettii, assembly GCF_000181295.1. Lineage (NCBI taxonomy): Eukaryota > Metazoa > Chordata > Mammalia > Primates > Galagidae > Otolemur > Otolemur garnettii. Next base: position 249,733 of record NW_003852609.1, on the reverse strand, counting down.
GTCATCTCACTTGCTGTCTCCAGAAGAGTTACTGATTTTTTTTTAATCTACTTGTTTTTTTTTTTGTTTTCAACTATATTTGATAGATGTTGATATAGAATGTGTTCACATGTCAAATATTACATGTTAGAAATATTTCATTTATGTTAGTAAAATACAGGCTTTACACACACCATGCCGATGACCATTCCCTGGGAAAGAGCAGTGCTTCTGACTGATCCACTCTAGGTGAAATCCCGGCCCCAGAAGCAGTCTCAGACTCCAAGTGATCTTTCACATGTACTACCCGTCTCCTCCAGAGTGTTGTATCAAAACCAAGGAATTCCTCAGGTGACTCACTTTTTTAGCCCTTTGAATGAGGTCATTGCCATCAAATTTACTAACTGCACATTATGCACAAAATATCATACATGATGATATAAAGAGGTGCCTACAAATATAACCAGGGAATTTTTTTGCTTTTATAATGCTTACAATTTCAGGGAAAACAAAGACAACCCAACACTAACCATTACAAGGATGAGTGTCGAACCTCCATCGAACAGCACGCTCTTCAGTCTCAGACACTGTGCCGCTCACATCTGCAGTGTTTACAGCAATGATCCTGAAACTTAAATGATTTGTCACATTTGTCTGGGGAACCCACTGAATCTGAACTCAGTAGGCCTGGCTTTGGGCCTAGAAATTTGAAGTTTTAGGAAACCCAATGATGATCCTGATGACCAGCAGATTTGACAGCTGCCACCTCTCTCAAATTTAATGAAGTAAAGGACATTTTCCTTAACCAGTATTTTTTTCTGGTAACATAACCATAATTTTACAGAGAGAAATGCCTTAACTGATGCTTAGGGATAGCTGAAAAGTGGACCTCGATGTTACCAGAGCTCTAAAGGTGAAGAGAAAGTGGTCAGCATTGTGTGGAGAGATGAATTGATGATTTGTCCCTGTGTGGAGAGATGCATTGATGATTTGTCCCCGTCACCATGTGTATGCCAAGGAACCCAGCACCTGGCACTCTTCAGGATGGTCCAGACTCTGTGATGTGAAGTTGTTTTTGTTTGTGTGTCTGATGTAGGTGCATCAGAGTCTTACTCTGTCACCCTGAGTAGAGTGCCACATCGTCATAGCTCACAGCAATCTTCCCAAGAAGCTGGGACTACAGGTGTCCACCATAACACCTGGCTAGTTTTTCTATTTTTAGTAGAGATGGGGTCTCACTCTTGCTCAGGCTAGTCTTGAACTCCTAAGCTCAAGCAATCTATCTGCCTCAGCCTCCCAGAGTTCTAGGATTACAGGGGTGAGCTGCCTTACCTGGCTTTTACTTTCACCCTTAATTATGAGTTACACTTACCAAGATTTACGCAAAATATTAGTTTGAAGCAGATGAATGCTGCAGGAAACTTTGTGCTTTTCCCATTGTCTGGTATCTCCTTGGGGTCCCATTTGCCTTCTCCCCTGCTATTAAAATGTCCTCTAAGGGAAGGATTGTAAATATGTGTTGCTGAGAAGACGACTCTGGCCAGGTCTCTTGGCTTGATCAGCATTTGAATAAAGTTCCATCTCACTCAGAATCCTGTATGTCCCAACACTGTGGGGCCTTTGTACCTCTACCTCCCGTGCCTTGACCCTCCCATGTTTTGTTTTCTCCTGCCCCAAAGTCATAATCTAACAGCAGTTACTTACATATTCATGAGAATTTCACTCATTGTGTATTTGTACTTTATTGTACTTTATTTCTTTTTCTTCTCTGAATGAAATGGCAAGCAGTAATGAAGACCTGGAAGGAAGGAAAATGTCTCTACTCTGACTGTTCAGTCCCACACTGCTTTCCATTTAACCCTGTTACGTCCTAAAGCTATTAGACCTTTAAGAAAATTCTTTAAATCAGTCATGTTCCAGTTTTATTTACTCTATTTTTTTTAAATATTAGTTTCTGTCGTTGTATATCTCATAGTAAATTCCCAAGGAACAGAGGGTTTTTATGTTCTTGGTTCAAGATTTGCCAAGGGTACGCAGTCACTAATGGACTTGTTGATATTTTAATAATTATACCCATTGAGCCATTAATTCTGTAAGGAAAAGCCTTTCAGCCCAAAACTCATTTAACACACAGGACTCAGTACTAAATTGGAACTAGTCAACCAACACTTATGAGCACGTAGGGAAGTAAAACTAAATGGAAATCAAGTATAAGGGGGTAGGGGTGGAGAGGTTGGGCAAAGTCACACCTAACTGGTACAATGCACATATTCTAGGTGAAGGGCACACTTATAACTTTGACTTAAAATGTACAAAAGCAAATTATGTTAACAAAATGTTTGTGCCCCCCTAATATTCTGAATTAAAATAAGAAATTCATTTTTAAAGTATGATAGCCACTTTAATTTACTGACAAACCACAGCAATACTCATGTTCAGAATATTTCAACAATTATAAACTAATTAATTAGAATTCTTGCCATTCAATAGCATTTACTAGAAAGTGAAGTGAGTCAAAAATACATTTATTTCATAGTACTTTCAATAATTTATACTTTAATTTTCTTTTTCTGAGAAATTTTAGATAAATGACACACATCAGTTCTAGTGACCAGTTATTGCACTATGCTTTCAATAGTTTTGGTTAAAGAAATGAAAGATAGAATGTAATACCAAAAACTTTTACAAATGCAGCCGATTCTATATACATATTACTATTTTTTCATATCAAATGGAAATTAGACATTTCAAAATATTAGAAGTTATCCATAAAATACTATACTATTATATTGAAAGAATTTTGACTATAGATCAAAATTTTCCTTCCATTACCTTAATTTAACTTCATATTTTGTTTTTTACAAAATAGCATTGTGTAAAACAGATCTTTCTCAAGGTAAAGTCCTAAATGTTTCCTTAATTTTATCTGAGACATGGCCACCCCCTTGTGGTAGAATCTGGGCATTTGCAGTGAATTTTTCTAAAAATCAGTTTCAGATTATTTGGGATAGACAGGCCCTGTCAGGTGGAGCAAAACTAAGGTCATTTCCAATTTTTGAGATGCTGCATATGTAAAAATGACCAAAAATAAATTTAAAAGGGATGGACTACATTACAGTGAATTTTACATTTTTTAGCACACTCAAATATAA
>NW_003852609.1:242589-245409 GCF_000181295.1 Otolemur garnettii | reverse complement strand
ATGAGATTTCAAACAGCAAAAGTCTGTGATAGTCTGTGATTTGGGAGAACAAAGTTTCTCAGTGTGTACAATGCAGTAGTCACTCAAAGAAAGGGACATTTTACACCTGCAGTGTGTTTGGGGAAAATATCGGTTCCTGTTAACCTTGTGGTTGGCTCTTTCTGTGTCTGTTATTCCAACTTGATGAACCATGGGGCAGAATTTCACAATCTGAACTAATTGTTTACCTTCTCAGACATATTTTCTGCTCCCCCCATGGAGTTGCTTCCAAATAAAAGATGGAACAGAAGAGGGCCCTGATAACATGTCAGTAGGTAGGTATTATTTGTGAATTAATTCAACAATTCTTAGAGTTCCTACCATGTGCTGGCCCCTGTGCAGGAAACTGGAAATTTACTGGTGAACAAAACTTAAGTATCTGTCCTCAAGAAACTTAAAAACTGGTTGGAGAAAAACATAGATAAATAGATAATTACAACAGTGCATAGAAGTGCTATAACTGGACTTAAGGATGGGGTGCCATGAACAATTGATGCAGTTGTTTTTATTCAGGAGTCTCAGAAAACATTACCCAAGGTTATGGGAGAGAAAGAATTGGTGAAGGATGGGGAGAGAGAAGGACAGGACATTGGAAGTAGAAGAAAAAGGACTTTGGAAAAAGAATCATTTGGCTTCTAATCCAGGTTCTACCACTTACTGGGCATTAGTGCAGTTTGGCTATAGTGTTCTCACACGTAAAGTTAAGAAGAACAAAATGGAGAAGTATTTATTGAGTGCCAAACAGAGTTCTGAATGATAGGAATGTATCAGTGAACAAAACAGACAAGCACCCTCACCCTTGTGTAATATGAACTAAAATGAGTGTTTATTTGCAGAAAATAAACAAAAACCATAATAAATAATTATTTAGTATGTTAGGTAGGTACATAGTAAATGCTGGGGATGGGGGTCTGGAGGTACGGGTGGAAGACCTAGGAGAGGAGGAGAATTGAGGATTAAATGATGTGCCGCCTGTCAAAACACTTAGGCCACCCTAGGGTATTCTGATGAGGTTAGATTACAGAAGATACACTTGGCTAAGCCAGGGGGAATCCCCAACCTGTGTCAGACACAATTTTGACCTCACCAATTCCCTCCTCTTCTGAAGAACTAACCTAACTTCAGAAAGCCTGGTTTTGTACCTTAAATACACTTCTGACTCTACAGAACAGCCCTAGATTCCTCCTTGAGAACATTTCAGGGAAAGTCATCAGATAGCAGTTGACTTTTCTTACAAATTCGGGTAGTAGCTGGAATATTGAAGGTAGGGCCCTCTTTTGCCTACAGTGTTCTAAATCTCCCTTAGCTTTTCTTCTCACGTCCTTTCAAGCCAATGTTTACTACAACAGGGGTTCTTGACACTACCCTTCCCCCTCCTCCCTGAAACCTCATGACCAGAATTAGGGGGAAGAAATTTTGATTGTCACACTTGCTAGGGTGGGGGTGGTTTCTGCATTTGGTTAACAGAAGGAAGAGATGCTGAATGACTGGCAAATCATGAGCCAGTTCCAGTTAATGTTTTTTTAAAAACAATGATTCCATTCCAAATGCCAATAACATCATAATATGAAATGCTGGGTTATGGAAAAAAAGAAAAACTTTGCCTACAAATTTAGCTATTTTGAAAACTGGATTATGAAGTCCTCAAAACATACTTATTGCAGTGTTTCTATTTTATTTTAAAACACTCCCGAATGTGCAGGTGGTTGATATCATGTGTGTGTTCACATATGCAACATTCCAGGGATAGTCAATTGATCTACAAGAATTTATACTCCAGAATTAGTTAAGTATAGCATCAAAATGAATATGATTCAACACCATAGGCTTTGTTAATTCAAATAATAAATGTTAGTACCTTTTATTTATAAAACTGGTTGCTCATAAATAATTAGAAAAATGATGATTATAATGACTGTGATGGGTTTTTTCATGGTGAAATTGGTGTTATCAGAGATAGGTAGACTGACTCTATTGACTATTTGGTAGAGCATTCTTGTCCCTCAATAATGATGCTCAAGGTTATTTGCTAAATGATCCTAAATATAACATAACAACGTAAAATTAATTATGATAACCTATCATTATTTTCCTTAGGTATATACCTGGAAAAAAGAATATATATTTTTTCACCAAAAATTACATAATGAATATTAATAACAGCATTATTTCTGATAGCCACAAAAGGTGATCTATTTAACACTCATTGATATTCTAATATATTTATTTTTAGTGTATGTTTAGTATATGTTTTTAGTTTATGTTAATGAGACTAATAAATCGTTTCCCCACAAAACAAAAAATGAATTTTAGCAACACAAAGTTGAATTAAAAAGACGTAGAGATTACAGACATCATTCCAATTAAACATTTTCAAAATTGACAATGCTAAAATTAATTAGGGTGTGGTATGAATGCTATATTATGTAGCTATTAAAGCTTTTAAAGACATTGAAAAATGCTCATCATTTAATGTGACAGTGATTTTTAAAGCTGTATGTATGTACATATAATATATGCCTCTCATTCTGGACAAAATATATATAAATAAGTTTCTAGGAGCATAAGAAAGGTGTGCAGAGATGTATCCATCAGCATCTCAATTAGAAACACTTAAATTAGGATAATGAAAGGGAAATTTATCTTAAAAGAGGAGAACAGGATATAGGGAACCACTGGGAAAAACACATTGATTCAGAACACGAGAGCTGTTACTACCCCTAGACTTGGAAAGACAAGAGAAAGATCAGCTACCAAAACCCTGGAGAGAGTCGCCCGGAG
>NW_003852609.1:239383-240697 GCF_000181295.1 Otolemur garnettii | reverse complement strand
CTCAGGCAAGTCTCCTGCCTCAGCCTCCCAAGTAGCTGGGACCACAGGCACCTGCCACAAGGCCTGGCTATTTTTTGATTGCAGCCATCACTGTTTGGTGGCCAGGCTGGATTCGAACCCACCACCTTAGGTGTATGTGGCTGGCACCTTAGCCACTTGAGCCACAGGCACCGAGCCACTTCTCTGTTCTCTTAAAGTCTCTTTCCTATCACCAGGATCAGGTATCCAAATTCAAGTCCTTTTGTATTGTTACCTGCGGGCTCCATGGTTTCTGTGGAACTTGAGTTGGTTGCTTGGAGTTATGGATAACAATAAAAAAGTGATTCTGTTTATTGCACTTTTTCTGTGCATGTAGAAAGCAACTTCAGCTATTAAAATTTCAACAGGGCAAACTCAATTGCAAACGCTATTAGGTCCCCCTGAACTCAATCTTGGCTGCAAAACGTCATGTCATTCTTCACCCACGAAGGGCCCAGGAAGGCCTTTTATTGTTTGATCATTGATCTCCCCGTGTTTCAGTTGATTTCTCAGCGGCACAACTATCAAATAGACTTACTTCAAAAGTCAGTTGGAAACTGCTAGGAAAATACTGACAGAAACGATCTTTAAAAAACCACCATGTGCCTTCTTCTAGGGCAACGCAAGATGGACGCGCCTTCTACTCTGCGGCCGGGTGGAGCCACTGCTGCGGTTCGGTGAACACTTGATTTTCCCACTTGAATCTGAGCGCCTCTGCGAGATCCCTCCTGCCGATCTTGTGGAGATGACGGGCCAGGAGGAGCAGTTTGTCGGAAGTTGGGAGCGATTTTTTCCAGAAGCAAAGAAGTTCGTGGATCTGTTCTGTGAGATCATCGGGGTTCTTGAGTTTGAGGAGCTGAATGGTGCTGCGGCGTAGAGGGAGGGATGAGGACAGAGCCTCGGCCTGTTCTTCTTCCAAGAGCTCCTCCGCCAGCCAGTGGAGCATGTTATCCCAAAGGGCTTCTGTAGGGTACAGGGGAACACTGAACATTAGTACCAATCCTCGGCGGATGACCTGGTCCAGCCTTCCACACCTGTTCACAGGAAATCCACCTGCCCTCTGGTTCTGGCTTCTGAGCAAAAAAGGCGATTTGGGATCACCCAGGAGCACTGCCGCAAGCCTTTGATCCCTGTCATGGCTGGGATTCCAGCTGTTGCAAAGGGTGAAAAATGCTTCTGAAATTTTAATATATTTGGACACGAGGACATGTGAAAATGGTTTCCAGGCCCTGCCCTACGTAGCTCACTGAGTTGGGTAAAGGCAAAACTTAGCATTTTTAATAAGTTCCCAGAGGC
>NW_003852609.1:235728-239363 GCF_000181295.1 Otolemur garnettii | reverse complement strand
TGGGGGAGTTCAGGGGCAGGTTCACAACCCAGGCAGCACAGATCACAGCTCAGACTGATGTCCTGGATGACCTAAAGAGAGGCGATACTGAAGCTGATGATCAATATTTTTCTTTATAAACATTTGTACTATTAATATGTGCAATTTGTTTTAATTCTGAGGAAAGTGAATATCAATGTGTGTAGAGAGGTCTGCGTGTGTGCCTCTAAGGGTATAGAGACACACACACACATATATATGAGTGTATGTGTGTGTATGAGAGAGAGAAAGAGATTGAGGAGAGCGGCGAGTGTGTGAGAGGGAGTACTAGTAAGAATGTGTGTGTAGGTAAAGGTGTACAGTAAAGTAAGAGGGTGTGTGTGGGGAATGCATGTTAGCAAGTATATATATGCATGAGATGTGGGAGTGGAGTATATGTGAGTGTACAAGCGGATCTGAGACTGTTTGGGGCGTTTGTGTGTGTGATGGAGGTGGAAGTGCGGAGTGCAGGAGCTGTGTTTTGTGATGGTGTCGGCGTGCACATGAGGTGCACAGGTGGACCAGAGGCTGGTTTTTTGTAGGTAAAGGGAGTGTTTGTTTCAGGGCCTGCTTACGAGACATGTGTGGGGTTGTGTGTGAGGGGATTTATAAGTATGTGCATGCACACGTGCATAGGAGCACACGTGTGTTTATGTCCAGCTATACACATAAATATAAAAACATTTGCTTCCAGTAAAGAATAAAAATTAGAAGAAACTGTGCAAAAATTGTTCATATTAAGTAATCTCTGGTGGCAGAATAAGAGGCCAATTTTACTTTTCTTTTTTGTTCTATTGTAGTAAAAGGGAAAAAATGAACACTTTAGTTTGTTTTCCTCATTCCAAGAACACATGAACGTTCACATGGTACCTTTTGGCAACAAGTAAAAAATAAAAATTGTGACTAACTAATAAATTACTTCTTGAAAGGAATGTGTTTGAAAATTGGGATCTCCCTTCTTAATGTATAACCAAACAGATACTGAAGCTCCTGGTTAGTTTGCAAATCAACAGAAGAAAACTTGTCTTTATATGTGAAAGTCGTCCAGATGTTTTAGTTGTCATAAATTCATTAATTTCTAGGTAGTCAATAATTTAAGTAATTACTAACAATGTCTGCAAGGCAAGGAAGGCCTTAGTAGGTTTGCATTAGTGAATCTGTGATACTAATCCAAAGTCCCATTTACATCAAACTGTTTCAGGTTTTCTATAAACTCAACACTTAAACTAGGCGTTAACAAGGATTATCAATGGATAGAAGGCTTTACTAAGCATTTTTTTTCCTTTCAGTTTTGTGGATTTTTCACTGGTTTTAAATTTGTTTTTTAATGATGAACATGTGGGGCTTATGTAATAAGGTTTCTGTTCACTGGTTTTAAAGCGGGTCATTTTCCCAAGTAGGTGAAGTAGGCCTGAATTTTCTCACTCATATTTCATTTGCCTTGCCCTGCCTCACTTCACTAAAAATATGATTTTTTTCTTATTCCAAGCTACAATTTAATAAAAGAAAATTCTGTGGCAGTAAATGGCTGAAGTGATATTCTATTTTTAATTTATTTCAAACTTCTCTGTTTTCTTTTTTTTTGAGACAGAGCCTCAAGCTGTCACCCTGGGTAGAGTGCCCTGGTATCACAGCTCACAGGCGAGTCTCCTGCCTCAGCCTCCTAAGTAGCTGGGACCACAGGCACTTACCACAAGGCCTGGCTATTTTTTGATTGCAGCCATCAGTTTGGCGGCCAGGCTGGATTCGTACCCACCACCTTAGGTATATGTGGCTGGCGCCTTAGCCACCTGAGCCACAGGTGCCAAGCCATTTCTCTGTTCTCTTAAAGTCTCTTTCCTATCACCAGGATCAGGTATCTGAATTCAATTCCTTTTGAATTGTTACCTGTGGGCTCCATGGTATCTGTGGAACTTTAGTTGGTTGCTTGGAGTTATGGATAACAATAAAAAAGTGATTCTGTTTATTGCACATTTTCTGCGCATGTAGAAAGCAACTTCAGCTATTAAAATTTCAACAGGGCAAACTCAATTGCAAACGCTATTAGGTCCCCCTGAACTCAAACAGACTTGGCTGCAGAACGACCGGTCATTCTTCACCCACAAAGGGCCCAGGAAGGCCTTTTATTGTTTGATCACTGATTCCCCCGTGTTTCAGTTGATTTCTCAGCGGCACAACTATCAAATAGACTTACTTCAAATGTCAGTTGGAAACTGCTAGGAAAATATTGACAGAAATGATCTTTAAAAAACCACCATGCGCCTTTTTCTAGGGCAAAGCAAGATAGACGCCTTCTACTCTGCGGCCGGGTGGAGCCACTGCTGCGGTTCGGTGAACACTTTATTTTCCCACTTGAATCTGAGCACCTCTGCGAGATCCCTCCTGCCGATCTTGCGGAGATGACGGGCCAGGAGGCGCAGTTTGTCGGTGGAAGTTGGGAGCGATTTTTTCCAGAAGCAAAGAAGTTCGTGGATCTGTTCTGTGAGATCATCCGGGTTCTTGAGTTTGAGGAGCTGAATGGTGCTGCGGCGTAGAGGGAGGGATGAGGACAGAGCCTCGGCCTGTTCTTCTTCTTCTGAGAGCTCCTCGGCCAGCCAGTGGAGCATGTTATCCCAAAGGGCTTCTGTAGGGTACAGGGGAACACTGAACATTAGTACCAATCCTCGGGGGATGACCTGGCCCAGCCTTCCACACCTGTTCACAGGAAATCCACCTGCCCTCTGTTCTGGCTTCTGAGCAGAAAAGGTGATTTGGGATCACCCAGGAGCACTGCTGCAAGCCTTTGATCCCTGTCATGGCTGGGATTCCAGCTGTTGCAAAGGGTGAAAAATGCTTCTGAAATTTTAATATATTTGGACAGGAGGACATGTGAAAATGGTTTCCAGGCCCTGCCCTACGTAGCTCACTGAGTTGGGTAAAGGCAAAACTTAGCATTTTTAATAAGTTCCCAGAGGCCGTGGCAGCTGAGGTCCCCAAGGAGGTTTTGAGTAGCCCTATGTTTTTAAAGGATAAAGATGTTTCTTTTTATCAGTACTGATGATGCATAAATTATACCAGCAAGTAGTCAGTCCTCACAGTCATCAGTACCTATACACACACACACACACACACACACACACACAAACACCAAATCTACCAGCCAAAAAGCAGTTATATACCAGATCCCTTAAACCAAGATTTCCACTGGAAATGTTTCCTCTGGGCCATTCAGACATGCAGACAGCTCCTCTGAATGTGTTCTGTTTACCCAGCATAGCCATTGTCTTACTCTGTGACTCCCAGAGATCTCCTATTTTTATGGTTGTTACTGGTTTGTTGTGTAATTAGAACTATTACTCTGAGTAAAACTCCTGTGCCCAGCTGTATCTTGCATCACAACAGTTTCTGTGTTTTGGTGTGAGCAAAGAATTCTGTCTGTCCTCTGTTACCTCTTCCTTCCTTCTTCCTATTTCCATAAATTGTAAGATTTTTATACTAAATATACATTTCAGTAAAAGCTACCCAGGAAAAGGGCCAAGATACCCTTGTTCTCCATTATCACTTTCAAGCCAGTGTTCTGCCATCACCACGCAATGCATTCATCCTGATGCCGGTGCTACCCTGGTAGGCTTTTCCCT
>NW_003852609.1:233353-235545 GCF_000181295.1 Otolemur garnettii | reverse complement strand
TGGCTCCTTAATCCTCTCAGTGTTAATGAACCGTCTCATGAGTCCACACTAGAAACTGACTTTTGTGGCCAATATTCAGGTTTCAACATCAGCCAGAATTATTCTGCCTCGTGGCCTCAGTTTCTCAGTTTCATGCTGACCTCTTCCTCCTAAACTTCCATGGCTCTCATTCCTCTACATCTCATTCGTTCATTCACCCCTGCAGAGTCTCCCACTGCTCTGTGTCTGCACTGCTCCCAATGGCCAGCTGTGGGTGCCAAGGATGATCATGTAGCCACCTTACCATGTGTTCTCAATCTGTCAACCTGAATCACTTGGGTGGCCTGATGTTATGAAAAAACATGGAATGTGATTGACAGTTCACACCATTTGAGCCTTATTAGTTTCCAAATCTGTTTTAAAAATATTTTTTTAAACTCAATTTAAATTGTTCCATATCTTTTCTCCTAAGCTTAAGCCTCAGTCTCACTCTGTTTCCGTTTCACTCTGACAACATCTGCTTGCTTCTCCTACTTTACCCAAATCCATTTGACCCAAGTTCTCCTAACCTTGTTTTCATTTCAAAATCACAGCCCCCCTCGGTGTTTGCTGGATTCCACCCCACAGTGTTTGTCATCAAGTATTTTCCCTTCACATCTGTCCCTCAGTCTCCTCTCCACCACAGGCTCCTGCCCTGCTTCCTACCAGCTTCCACAGGTCCCTTCCCTTGACTCTATGTCAAGCAATTATGCGATCTCTTTCCTTTCCTTTACCAAAAAATCTTTTCATGCCTAATGTAGACTTGAGAGCTCAAGTTCTTCACTATTGACTCACTACTTAAATATATAAGTTCATGCCTTTCTTCAGTAGTTTTCTTTATTGAATCCTTTCTTTCAAATCTTTGTAGAGACCCCCTAATTGTTACTTTATGGCAACTGATTCTTAGCCTGGATCTTCTTTGACTCACGGAAGCATTTTGTTCCCTTCCTTGTGTTCTACCATGTTCCCTGGTTGTTCTCTTCCCTCCCATGCCCTTGGCTGGCTCTCTTCCTTCAGATACTGTTCCATCACTACATCCTATGTTAGGCCTCTTCTATTTCTCTCCTCTCCCCTCAATGAGCTCATCAGTTCTTGCTGACTGAATCATCACTATTAACTGTGGGAATACTCTAGAGCTACTCCACCTTCATCTTTGGTTTTGTTTTTCCAAATCCTGATACAGCATTAGCAATAGGCTTATCTTAATTATATTTATTATATTATATTTGAGACAGAGTCTCACTCTGTTACCCTGGGTAGAGTTCCATGGCACTTCATAGATCACGGCAACCTCATACTCTTGGCCTTGAGCAATCCTCTTGCTTTGGCCTTCTGAGTAGCTGGGACTGTAGGTACCCACCACAACGCCCAGCTAGTTTTTTTCTGTTTTTTGTAGAGATGGTCTCTAGTTCTTGCTCAGGATGGTCTCAGATTCCTGAGCTTAAGCAATCTGCCCATCTTGGCCTCCCAGAGTGCTAGAATTATAGGTGCCCAGCCACGGTATCTTAATTATCTTTACCAGTTGTATGAAAGTCAATACAAATGCCATACTTTCTACAGTCATTATCGTCAGCCTTGATCTTTCCTTCACTTGATCTTTCTTCACTCTGTTCACTTTTCTAGTTCTATGACCCTTCAGCTGAATGAGCTAAAACATTTGACATTTTTCAGATTTCTCAAAGTCTATCCCTTATTCCCTGTACTCACCTCCTAAAGTCCCTAACTCTAAACAGCTCAAATATTTCCCCTACGTTCAGCCTTACTTGCCCAGTCCTAAGCATGCCCTCCCTGTCTGTTTTCTGGGAATATCATAGTAGGGTTTGAGCTTGTACCCATGCTATCCACTTAGACTAGCTTTGTTCTTTCACAACACTGATAGAAAAAAAAGTTTGGAAAGTCCAACCTGATCTTTAAGTTCCCGTTAATAAATCACATGTAAGGTCTTCCTATTGTCCCAACATCTTAAGTTGGCATTTAGAACTTTTCATAGTTTTATCCCACTCAATGTACAGGCTCATCTATCATCATCCTTCCTTCTTCCTACAATAGCTCTGGTGCCACTGGTCATGTGGGAGGATTTCTGTGGGGATAAATATCTCCCAGCCTGTGTAGCAACCTAGGGCTTCCTAGTACACATAAGAAGGATTCTTATACTCTTTGTGATCTCTGTACTG
>NW_003852609.1:232081-232639 GCF_000181295.1 Otolemur garnettii | reverse complement strand
CATTTAATAGGCTGATAAAACTAATTATTATTGAATTGGAAAGTTACTTTATTTCTTTTTTAAAAAGAATTCACATATATTTAAAACACAAGAGGAGAGAAAGATACCTATAATGATGACAAGGCAAATATTCCTTACCTGTAGGATCTGTAGAAATTCTTTTGGTACTCTGGGGACGGTTGATTAATTTTTTATGCTATTGGGGGAAGGCACAAAGAAAAAGCAGAAGACATCATTAATTTGTGAACAAGCTGTAACAAAAATCCATCTGAACCTCATTCCTGTTTGAAAGAAGTACCGAATTGCATACCTTGCAAAATTACATCTTGTATTTATGCACAAATGTACAGCAATTGCTCTCCTAAGATAAGGCAAAATACATTAACCCACATCTCTCAGCAAATTTAAATCTATGAATACACATTTAAATATTATTATAGCCCTTGCAGTAACTTTGAATAAATATTTTCCAGCTAAAATTTAAATCTGTTAAAACCAACTAACCAACTAACACAGAGTAATTTACCTCTGTGCTGTGAACATGACATTTTGTGAAAT
>NW_003852609.1:228589-231879 GCF_000181295.1 Otolemur garnettii | reverse complement strand
CATAGCAGCTTTATTTGTAATAACCCCAAGCTGGAAACAAGTAAAATGCCCTTCGGCAGATGAATGGTTAAACAAATGCTGGTACCTCCGTACAATAGGACATGACTCAGTCATAATTTTTTAAAAGTCACCAATGTGTGAAAGAATTTGCAAGGCATTATGCTGAGTGAAAAATTCTAGTCTCTAAAGGTTATATATTTGGATTCCACTATATCACAATCTTAAAATTACAGAAAAAATACAGATGTAGAACAGATTAGCAATCACCAGTGGTGAGAGATGGGAGTGGTGATGGCTGGGAGTTGGGGATGGCAGAAAAGAGGTGTCTGTGGTAATGGAATAGTGCTGTATCTTCAGTGTGGTGGCGGTTACACAAATCTACACATATGATCAAATGGCAGAGACTATACATACAGATTGGTTTTATCGATGTCAACTTCCTGCTTTCTCTATTGTACTAATCTAAAATTTAACCAACTGAGGAAACCTGGGTGATGAATACATGAAACCTCTCTATGCTATATTTCTATATGCAACTTCCTATAAATCTATAATTACTGTATTTGAAATATTTTTTTAAAGCCTACTTCACAGCAGCAATGCAAGGATGATGGATATGTTAATGCATCACACTCTGGCTCCCAAAGAGCATCCAATACACGCTCCTTGAATCTGAATATCCCATCTTGTAGGCATTCTTGGCACAGCCATTATATAAACACAAAAGCATATAAAACTTCTGTTACAAAGTTTTAATGTGAGGGAATTATGAAACGCAGCATACATTCAAGTCTATTATACTGCAGCACTGCAAAATAAGATTTACGATTTTGGGGGCGTCAACTTGCTCTCCTCACAAAATTCAGAGAGAAATACCAGTCTAAATCGTGCAGCAAACTCCTCATTCCCACAAAAGGGCACATGGCCTGGGGACAAAAGGTGCTTTTCAAGTTTGTGCTTTACATCAATAGCATTTCCCTCTCAGTCATTCTTTTTTTTTTTTCTTTTATGAAAAATACTTTAACATAAATATGCTTAGACATTATAACTCCAGAAGGCCTAATGAAGTAGTTTAAGGCTTACATCTAGAAAAGTCATCTCTATAAATGTGGTAGGTACAAATGAAAACTGAAACAAATGTTTGGAACTGGAGACTTGCATACTGCAAGCAATGCTGCCGCTAGTGACTTGATTTTCCAAGAGTATCCCCTCAGTCATTCTTTATTTGCAGATGTCTCGTAGCATCCTGATGCTCTGCTAGTGGTTCTAGTGCTTACCTGTGTGTATTTCTGCACACGTCAAAGTTCAATTCCAGTGCTTCACCTGACAGACCCCGGAGAAGGGAGATTGTGCAGCTGTGTTGTCATGGCCTTTGCATCAGGGATTTTCAACACTGCCTTCCCTTTCCTTTCCTTTCCCCCTTCTCTTTTTTGTTTTTTCCATGATTTTTGTCTATGCACTATTTTCGCCTTACACCACCTTTCTTTTGAAACACACTGGTGCTCAGGGCCAGCTCCAGGCCCAACAGGAAGCCTCCTCTTGTCCCTGTGCAGCCTCCCTTTCTGCAGGTACCAGTGTCCCCGTGTGGCTCCCTGGATACCCTCCTTAGCAGAACCAACTCCAATTTTGCCCCATGTTTCTCTTTGGCCTTCTTCCAATAAAAAGGTACCATTCTGTTACATCTTCTAAGATCTCTTTGTTAAAGGAAGGTTACTCCTCTCCAGTAATCTGATTTTATGTTAATATTATATATTGTAATTTGCTAAATACAGTTGCTTAAATGCCAGTTTCAACATGCTACTTTTCAGCAAGAATGTTGGGAAATCTAAATGTGACTGTGCAGCTCTCCATAAACTACGTCCTTGCTGAACAAACTATGTTGTGACAGGGTCTAGTGTAGTGGATGCAGCAGTCTGCCCTCACTGCCCCTTATAAGCCTCCCAAGGGCATCACTATAAAAGTATAAGTAATTCAGATATGTACAAACATATAATATTTAGGCTGCTAAGCATAGTACAGATCTCATCTACTTGAAGTGGTTTAAAAAATAAGAAACTTTAAACTAAAGACAGCCACCTACCCTGAGAGGGGTGTGAGTGTGAGGGGTTTTACAGCCACTGCTGTGAGGACTCCTTCAATTATTATTCTTTCCATGCTGTGTAAATACAATCTTGTTATGGAGCTCTGAAAATTAAGTAAACAATTTTTATTTGAACTCATATGTGTGGCAGTTTGATCTTTTGTGTGCAACCCAATAGACTAGACTCAGTCAATTCCATTCTATTACCCGGCATGTTTCTCCACGGCAGCCCCAAGACTTTTCTTTCCTTGGATTTGTCATTGCTTCAATATCCAGTCATAGTCAGCCGTGGCTTATTTCTTAGACTAATCTCTTTTAGGCCGAGGAGGTGTATCTTACTCCTATAGATGTTCGTCACTATGGCAGACTTGGCAGTGTATATATAGATCAATAAAGTTAGTTTGTGTGGCAACATCTTCACTTGACTTAAATGATAATGCCCCTTCAAATCCTGCCAGGATATCGATCAAATTCACCTCTTTTATCAACTACACTCATCCCTAGTTTCTTATTGGGGAATTTGTGAGCTAATAAACAATGATTATTATCACAATACAACACAACTGTTACTGTCTGACAACATAATACATGTATTATGTTGTTGATGTCATTCATATATGCTTGTTTTCCTCCCCAGTTAGGTTTTCAGTGATCTTATCCTGTCCTTTTGGAAATATTCTTTTGTATCAGTACTTAAATTGGCCATGCCTCATACCCTCAATAAATATTTAATAGGTATGGAGGCCCTCCACAGACAATCACAAGGACTATTATCATCATCGACAGTTTTAGTTGTGCAACAGATCCGCTCAGGAATGTTTTCAGGTTTCATTAAGATTTCTTCCACCATTCCTTACAGAGGTTATTTCAAATCTTTACCACTCTTTTTAACTCTGCCTACCACCTCTATTTTAAACTCTGCCTACCACCTTCCCAGCAAGGGATTTTATCTTCTATTCATTATGCAAATAAAGTAATAATTCTTGAGCCTTAATGCTCCTGACAATAAATCTTGAGAAAAAAGACAAAAATAGAAGTCACACTTTGATTCTTTTGGTCACAGATAAGGCTACATATGCAATTAAAAAAAAAAACAACTGGGTGATTCTGGTATTGAAGTAGGAGGACTACACACAGAAAACCCTATCAAGTGTGACCTATGTGGTACCCCTATATATCCCAGTGAATACAAGGAAGAAAAAAATATTTA
>NW_003852609.1:224381-227713 GCF_000181295.1 Otolemur garnettii | reverse complement strand
TAATAACATTTAATATTACATATTATGTTATAACATTTATAGATTTAACAGGTAGTATCTAATCTTTTGGTATATACTGAATACTTTTATATACTACATATATAAAATATGCATTTGTGTTTTTAGGCAAACCCATCCTGACCCCCCCACAAATAGAATTCTGTCAAGTTGTGTTTCAGATACTCAGTTATTTCTGAGTCTCAGGTTAATTTCTTATCCTAGGAAATACCTGGTGTCTATGCAAATAATCTTCTAGGCTGGTTATTTCTCTGCACACTTTTCAGCCATATCTGAAGCTCTCAAAATTGAGCCTGCATCACAGCTATTAAAATACTGCTCTTCTCTCATCTTTCCCCCCAAAATGAAAACACCGTGTGGAAGATGGGGGAGCTCTTGCTGTTTTCCTCCGTCATAGGTGAGAACATCAAGGATCAAGGTCGAGCAGGTCTCCAAGTCTCCTGGCTGAGACCCCAGAGTGAGAGAGGGAGGGGCCTAGGATGGAACCAAGGTATGATTTAGCTCCATAGCGGAGACTTCCCCTAACACCATGTGTTTTGATCCTGGAGGGTGTCAGAAGGCCAGAGTTCTAACCCATCTGTCCATCACTGTTCCTGAGTCAATTCTCATCTTAGTTTCCAGAACTTTAAAATCACTATCATTATATTCTTTGCTGCTCAGGTTTTCTTCAAGCTTTAAATAAAATGTGTAATACACTTCAAATGCAATAAAATGGATAGTGGAGTTTAGTTCTTGGCACACAGTGGGTGCTCGATAAAAGTCATCTAATTGGTTTTATCACACAAGCACCAGCAGAACCAGAGTGTCATTTTGGGGACGGGGGAGCTTTCTACACCCCTCAAACTTCAATATTTGGATCACTGTCCAAAGATCCCTCTGCAGCTAAAGCTAATTTTGTAGGTAGAGTTTGATATTATTTATAGCAAGACATGAGCCAAGCATTGCCATAACATTAGAGACAGGAGGCTTCCCTGAGGTCTCTCAGAAGACCTGGACTCAGCCTCTGTTGGCCAGCAGGTCTCTGACAGGGCTTGGCCTGGAAAGAGGCTCACATGTTTCAGTCTTGGCCAGGACTCACCCTCCCTATTAGGGGATCTTGGGGACTTTGGGTGGTACTGGAATTCACTAAACTGACATCACTGCAGAAATATATGCACGAAAACAAAGAAATACAATGCAGGAGAAACAGTTGCTACTATAGGTTGGCTTTGAGGCTGATTTGCTTGGTGACATCCTGTCATGGTTGTCCCTTCCTCATCTAAACAGATCAACACAGGTCATATTAGGGAGCCCAGCAAAGATGAAAGGGTAAAATTCCTTCAGGGCTCACCACAACCACCAGTAAAACCTGACATGGAAGTTAGAAAAAGAGAAAGTCAGAAACGTTATAAATTCTTCCTACTACTTCACATGTATTTTTAAGTCCTAAGTAGAATCAATTTAATAAAATGATGTCTTTGAATCCTAGAGCAACATCCTATTTAAATCCTACCTTGGGTCATCATAAATTTCAAGAGCAACCATAATAATATTATTGCTATTTGGATGACATTTCAACAGAAATAATAAGTGGTAAAGTTTGTCCTCTTTAATTTCTCCTGCCTATCATTTCCTCTGGTTTTATGGCAGAACAAGTTTTTGTGTAAAATGGATATGTTAAGGACTTTCTGAGACTTCTAGCACCATTTAGCATGGATGCCACATAGCCTTATCAGTTTTATACAATCAACAAAAGAAAATGGCATGATTGTGTTATTATTTTTCATCATTTACCCTGGGGTACTTATGCATGAATAGATTTTCACAGGTGATTATTATAATTAACTTGTGGCAACAACACCTTCACCCAGCCCTAACCCCAAACCTCTCCCATCTCCACACACCTCTATAAATAGGTTATTTATTTTGTTATTAAAAGATATATGGTTGAAAGTGATGTGATTAACAATAAACTAAACCAGCATACATAACTAGTAATTTCTGTGTATCTTCAGCATGGATTTTTACCAGAAGCAGTTTAGGGTATCATAAGTCCTGGCCTTTCCTGATTACTCTGCTCTGCATTTATTCTGCATAGGTCTCTCTAAGTAATAGTTGCCATCTGCTTAACTTGAGTTCATTTATTGCTCAATAGTAAACTGCATGTTCAATATGTAGATGGGTCATAGAGAATTCTTAATGCTTTTACATTCTAAACAAGCTAGATAGAATATTGATCAAAAAAAGTATAAATCTGGTACAAAAAGTAATGCTAGTATAAAAACTTTGCACTGTGGTTGTGGGTTCAGTGTAATCACAGATCAAATAAGAGCTTATTTCAGTGTTCAGTGAGGACACATATATGACTATATTATTCACCCCAAACCCATAATGATGGTTTGAACTATTGTTTTCCCTATTTCACAAATGTAACTTCTCCAAGGTAATATGGTCAGGATATCCCAGGTCTGAGTAAAGCCCTAACTTAAATAATACTACCTCCAGATAATAATACCAGCTACCATTTTTATCAATTATCATAAACCAAAAATTTCTATAAAAACTTAAAGTGTATTATATAACCTTGAAAGGATAATATGGTATAGTCTAACACACACACACACACACACCCTTGTGAGATAATTGTCAGCATGCCTCTTTTACCAATGAGAAAACAAATTCACAGAGATAAAATTATTGGACCCAAAATGTATGCACCTAGTGACATAAATTCCATTTAAATTAATGTCTGTAAGAGTCTGGATCCTTTGTTTGCAAGTTGAAATTTGTATGTAACACAAAGCCTGCATTGCAGAACTTTCCACTCAGCCGTTTCAGTACCTGGGGCACTGCGCTCAGCATTCACACATGTCCACTTTACTTCTCTGGACTTTAAATCTGTGACCTTAGAAATGAAGCCCCTTTGTGTCTCAGTTTCCAGGTTTAAGATGAGGATATGATCTGTGAAGACACTCGGCTATATTATGTCAGCTCACAGCAAAGCATCATATTAATAAGAGCTCATAGTAGTACCAGTTATTATTTCATTTTTTTTTTTTGTTTTTCTCAGACTCCCTGGGTAAAGATCCATGAAGTCATGGCTCACAGTGATTATATACTGATTTCATAGTAGTACTGAATACATTGGACACTTTTCTTTCCATTCTTGAGATACGCTACTAAGAAGAATATGTTCCACCTCCATCCAGGTAAACATAAAAGATGTGAAGTCTCCATCTTTTTATAGCTGCATAGTATACATATACCACAATTTGTTAATCCATTCATAGGTCAGTGGGCACTTGGCACTTCCATGACTTGGCAATTATGAATTG
>NW_003852609.1:220816-222473 GCF_000181295.1 Otolemur garnettii | reverse complement strand
GCTTTTTAGTTTGATCAGATCCCAGTAATATAATTTTGGTGTTGCTTCAATTGCCCGGTGTTGCTTCAATGTTGTTCTTTCTCATAAAAAATTCTCCCAGGCTCATTTGTTCAAGCATTTTCCCTGCACTATCTATTAATATTTTTATAGCTTCATGTCTTAAGTTTAAATCTTTTATCCAGTGAGAATCAGTCTTTGTTAACGGTGAGAGATGGAGGTCCAGTTTCATTCTTCTACACATTGCCCACCAGTTCACTTAGCACCATTTGTTAAATAAGAAATTTTCCCCACCTTGAATTTCTTTTTTTCTTTTTTAGTCTTTACCTCTTAGAGAAGTATCTTGAAATATTTACAGATAAAACAATATGATATCATGATTGCTTTAATATACTGCAATCCCCTAAAAAAATACCTAGGGATAATAGATGAAATAAGCCTATCAGAAAATGATGGGAAATAGATTCATGTGGATTCATTGTATAGCTTCCTTGTTTTTGTGTGCATTTAAGTATTCACACAATACATGCATACTACACACACACAGTTTTTAAAAAATAAAGGCACAGGCATAGCCAATATCCTGTTGTCATCAGGGAGTTTCTTATAATTGCACAGTCAGTGCAGAACTTCCTGAAGGCTTAGCAGAAGTATTTGGCCCCCCGCACACAATGAAAGGAGATGCCTCCACTAGAGGGTCTAGAGACCAGCATAAACCCCCAGAGAAGGAAGATTATTGTGGAACAAAATGAGAATGGGGTTGACCTGCAGTGGCCTCATTTGGAGATAAATCTAGAAATTAGATTTGAGAATGAAATCAAGCTGCCACCAATCATGTAAGTCTGTATCTTTGTTTAGCTTTGATCTTTCTTTAAACCAGTGTACATTTTTATGCAGCCAACTTTATGTTTTGCCTGTTCATTATTTTTTCAACTGCTTACTTCTTAGATAATTTCTCTGTTTAAGGCTTCAATCTGTTTTGGTCCCCCCTCCCCTCCCCCTGAGATGAAGGAATTAATAAATCTCTCAGTCCTTGTTGAGCTCAGTCACAAAAGGAGACAGCGTTAGGCCTGTGGTAACCAGATGGATCAATGTAAGACACTCCAAAGATAGAAGGAAGGGGCATTCAGGAATGGCTGCAGATACAAAATGAGCAAGTATTTAATTCTGAAAATACACATGGAATATATAGAGAGGCAGTAAAGACAACTTGTCAAAAGTAGTCTGGAATAGATACGTCTGATCTCTCTATGGATGTCTCTAGTTTCATTTATTATCTACCAAAGGGACAAAGCAGTAGACACACCACAGTGAGGTTGCAGAGGGGTGTCGATAGGCTCTTCAAACATGTAAATGCTCCATAATTGTTAACAACTATTGTCAGTATGCTTAAATTTTGCTCAGTATTTCAAGAAATTTTGGCAAAAGCAGATCTTTGATACATAAATGCACCTACGTGGCAGAGGGTATTAATTTTTAGAGCAGCTCAACACATCAAAGAAAAATACAAAACACTGTTAGAACTTGCATAAACTTTAACTTCCTGTCGTGATTGTTCCACTTTTAGATTATAATCCCAACAGGTTTTGTGGATCCATGAGACCTGTTTAGATGCATATTTAGCTCTGAGCATTATGCTTTCTAAAATATTCTGATTTTT
>NW_003852609.1:219405-220275 GCF_000181295.1 Otolemur garnettii | reverse complement strand
TATAATAGGCTGTATGTTTAATATATATTTGAAGCATTTTAATTATATATACAGTGAAATGCCTAATTCTGCCTGGAAAATTTAAGGGCTCAGTCTAAGGAGATGATAATAGAACTAAATGTGGAGTTGATACTGTCCCACGGGCAGCTATGGGAGGAGACTTAGAGGTGGTTACAACTACACTGTATGAGAGAAGTGAGACCCTAAGAATATGAACAAGAGATATCTGGTAAATATAACATGAAATGGTTATGGGGATAAGTCGTGGGTTTGTGAAGGGCCTTAGATGCCAAGGTAACTTCTTTGGGCTTTCAACACATATTTATTGCCCATTAAGAAGCTTTAGGAGAAGAACGATTATCAGATTTAAAAAAAAAATAGTATACTGTCAGATGTGTGGCAGGTGGGCTAAAGGCAGAAAAGGAGATGGATGATGGGTCTCCCAGGAGAAAGCTGTGATCACTTATCAGATAGGGCAGTACTCTGGACACTAGAAATGAAATGTAAGTTTAAACAACACTTCCAAATTAAAGCCAGCCAACATTAGATTGAGGATATGACAGTAGCTCAAATTGTGTCCTAAGAGTCACCCAGGAAACCCCCTTCACAACTTCATCTGTTTTCCAATATCTTCCTATCTCCCACCCCACATGTGTTTACTCTATAACCATGTCCTATTGATCCCAAATCCTGAATCTTTCTTCAATTCCGTGGTCTTCTTGCCATTTTTACCATCATGATCTTATATCAGGCCATCACCATCTCTGGCATGGTCTTTTTCACAAGCTCCTTTATTTACTGTCCCTAAGCTTATCTCATTCTAATTTATCCTTATAGACTGTCATAGTGACAGTGCCAATAAAACGTGAT
>NW_003852609.1:218561-219275 GCF_000181295.1 Otolemur garnettii | reverse complement strand
AACAATCACAGAGACTTCAGTTGACGTAAACAAGGCATTGGAAGCCCTGCATAATCTTTCCCCAACTTATTTCCAAAACAACTTTTTCCAAGCTCAAGCCACACAGGTGTATTCATCCTTCTTTCTTGAAACACGGTTTGCGCTTGACAACTTTAAAGTTTCTGCTCATATCATCACTCCCATGAGCAACTCATTGCCTCTTTCTCTATTTATCTTCAAATCCAAATGCCCTTCTCTCTCTATCTTGTTCTATAAAGTGTCCCTAGGTCACCCAACCTCTAGGAATCACACCCTTCTCTGAAGTATCCCTGCACTTACTGTCTCAGAAGTTCATTTTCAATTAATCATCACTTCCTGTCTTTTGATAATATGTATGACTATATCATTGTATTCAATAATAACTTATCTCTTGTATCATTTTTAGTTTTCTAAGTGTTTACACCTTTTTTCCTGGAGTAGACTGTAATTTTCTTACAGACTAGGCCTTGGACTCGTATCGTAATTCTTTCTCTTTTAGACTCAATATCCCATATATATTAGACACTTAATTGACTTTAGATAATTGATATGATAACTGATCCATCCACAGAAAGAAAGACAAAACCAAATACAATTGGAACCCATAAGCTAGAAAACTGAATTAATGAGCATCATGTTTTACCTATTAAAAAGGTTACCATCTTTAATAGAATAAATGAAAACAACCTAATTTCT
>NW_003852609.1:211695-218017 GCF_000181295.1 Otolemur garnettii | reverse complement strand
TGTGAGGGCACATCCAGGTGATACCGGACAACGTGATGCCTCAGCCAGCTCAGCTGAGCGGGGCTGGGGACCTGCTGCCCTCATCTTGGCTGCGGCAGCTGGCAGAGGAACCAGCAGGCTGGAGCAAGCAGAGGGAACTTTCCTCCCCCCACCGGAGGCTCCAGTAGCAAAAAAGACCAGACCGACAGGGGAAAACACTGGCGATTCCTCCAGTGCATCCCTAATTGGTCCATTTTTAATCCTGCTCCTGACTGGTCTATTTTCTCCTGAAAAATTAGATAATTGATATGATAACTGATCTATCCACAGAAAGAAAGAAATTGATATAACTGATCCATCCACAGACAGAAAAATTTAAAATTCACCATATGTTCATTATTCACACAAAAACAACCACAGCAACAACTCCTAAAAATAGACCAATCAGCTCAGCTTTCAGCTCATTGGTCAACTGACCCTATATAAACTGACCCTGAGTAGAGAGCCTAGGGCAGATGGTCCTAGACCTCTCAGGGAGTGAGAGCAGGAAATCAAAGACCTCAGCAGATTGCAGATCATTGAGGGAGAGAGAGCAGAAGAGGTAGAATTGTAACGCTTGGATCCTGCTCTGCAAGGTTTGGCTCTTTGTAAGAGCTGTAATACCTGTTAAATAAAACCTAACTTCCATCCTGTGGTCTGTGGGTTCATCCATTGAATCATCAAGACCAAGAGCCTGGAAATCCAATATCAAAAGTCCGGTATCACAGGGACAGGCAGTGAGAGCCAGAATCAGTACACTGGACAGAGGAAAGGTTTTTAAAAACTTTCAGAAGATAAAACATAATATTTCTTACTACCAAGATTCTGGTGGCTTTCTTCTATTAACTGATAGGGAGTAGAATATGAACCAACAGACAAAGTTACAGAAAATTTAAAATTCACCATATGTTCATTATTCACACATAAACAACCACAGCAACAACAAACCAAACAAAACATCCCTGATTTCTCTTACTGGGAGTTTAAAAAAAAAAAAAAATATATATATATATATATAAAATTATAAATAAAACACTGTTATTGTTTATAAACAATAAAACATAAAACAATAAAAATAAAATAAAAAATATATATAATTATAAATAAAACAATGTTATTGTTTATAAACAATAAACATGAAACAATAAAAAATAAAACAATAAAAATATATATATAATTATAAATAAAACAATATATAAATGTTTATATATAAAAAACATTTTTTAACTGTTTTCTAAAAAGGTAGCAATAGGGTAATAAGTTCCATTTTATTCCTGAAGCCTAATATAATTTTGTAAAATTATTGCAAACCAAAAAGTCTAGATAGAATTTAATTACATCCATAGTGCCTGTGGCTGGGCTGTAAAGATAGGCATTTTATTTGAATTTGAATCTTCTCATTTACCTAGTCAAGATTGCTTTGGTAATTCATATTGTTAGAAAAAAAATCATATAGAAAAAAAAAGTCATCCCATACAGGGTAGGGAGATGAGACTAAAAGTCCAAAGTGGTGACAGAGGCACTTCTGATGAGCTGAAGTTGGTGCTGCCATGGGCATACTTCCCACCTTTGACACAGCAAAGTATTTAATGTGAGGAGAGAGTGAACGTTGACGCAGGATCACTCTTTACTAGAAATCACATGTCATGAGTTCAGTTGAAAAAAAAAAAAAAACCAGGAAGTTTGGGCTAAGCCCAACATGGGTCAACAGATGGCTTCTGTAAGTGTGTAGGCTCAGTCCGACTGGGAAACTCCAGCCCCAGACAGACCACAGGCCGGCAGAGCTGGCGCCCTCTTTCCTTCAAAGCAAAACCTCCAAGTAAGGGGGAGAAGCAGAAGGCAGTCGCCGCCCAACCCGCACAAAGACCTGCGCTGCAGACAGTCACCGGCCAGGCAGGACTTCAGAAGCTCACACAGCACCCACGCGAGACATTCTCTCCAGCTCCTGCCACCTAAAAAATCTTTGAGATTTTGCAACTCGCCTTGTTTTTGCCAAACTACAACTCATAAATATATAGCATGTGTGTGTGAACTGAATTTACTTGAACATCTTGTAAAAGGAGAGAAAGCCTGAGGCGTACAATGTAGGAAAGATTTAGAGTCAAATCAATATTCTTTTCAGCCACACATTTTCAAATATATATTTTTATGTAACCATTTTCAGAAGATCACTGCCCTTTACACCTTCTTACCTTTCTGTAGCCCCCACAGATCGTGAGGGCCCTCCTCAGAGACCCTGCCCTGCGGCCGTGCTAGGGCAGTGTCTGGGTCCTTGCCACTTCCCTCCCTCCCATGCTCTCCAGCCTCTCAGGAAGATGGGTTTCCAGTTTCTGATTGTTCTCGGTGCAGAAGTCACTTCTGCAGTGAGACTTTTTCTGGCTATTCTACATATAAGCACCGACCCCCACCTAGGGTTATGGGATCTGGAGCAGGGGTAAGCTCTGATTTCACTGATAGTTTTTAACTCTGCCCTGTGAGTTGAAAGTAGACTATAGATAGAAACAGAAAGATACAAGGGAAGGAAGCCCGCACCTGCAGCAACACCACTGTCTGTCAAGCCCTTGGGGCACACTGGGGAATGAATTAATATATGAATGACTGAAGTACAGAGGCTAAAGGAGAAGGGATACAGGGATCCTCACAAGTATGAAGCAGAAAGTGCCAATCTTCACATTCCTGGGAGGCAGGCATAGTATATTAATGTCATGCGTTACGTGTGTGTGGAAATGTGCATCTTTCTCTGTACATACATATAAATACATACTGCTTGCATTCTGTGTGTAAGCCACTTTCAATTTTGGCAAATACCTCCACCTATTTTATGCTGCGTGTACAAATGTCTGCTTAGTTTCATGCACATTATTGCCAAATACTATAATAAAGGTACTTTCATTTCCTGAAAAATAGCTCATTCTAATAGCATTTATCTGAGGTGGATTTTCAAAATTCTGAACTCAGGGAAAGAAGTTCCTTGACACAGAAATCAAAGTTTCCACTTCCATTTAGGTATACAAGTTTTACATGAAGGAAAACCTTTTCCCTAGGCCACAGGTGCTTTTCTGACTCTGGTAAACGTACTTAAGAAGACTTTGGGCACAAGAAAGGGCTGAGAGAGTGAATCTGGTAAACCCAATGCAAACCTGTGTGGGAGAGAAAGGAAGACAGATGGCCCGCTGGCAGGAGATACATCTCAGGAAAGCAGAAGACATTTACAATGCACCATTTTTAAACATGCCAGAACCATTTCAAGATTATCAGCTTCAAGCTTGGATGGCTGTAAGCACTGCAGAAATTATATCATTCATCCTGCCATTCAGAAATATTTACAGCATCAAACACGTACTATCTACTTGGCACTGGCTATGCGGAGGTGAGCAGGTGGCGTCTGTGCCTACACAGCTTACTGCGCACCTTCTCAACTGGGACAGCGTCATCCTTGGGGACAGGAAATCTGTCCTTGGGTGAGATTACAAAAAAGAAAAAAGCATACTCTTTCAATGTACAAAACACAGACATACAGGCTGTACATGGATACACAGTATATCTGTGGTAATAAAATGTTGTGGTAAGAAGTGATTAGGAAAAAAAGGACATAGTTACAATATATATTTTGCCTTACAAATGCAGGCAGTGTGGACTAATTGTATATGCCCTCATATTAATCAGAAAAAAAAGACTCCTAAGGAAGACAATATGGCTGAGAAACACTCATCTACTGGGAAGAAAAGAAACAAGCTATTCTAATGCAGTATGCTAATTGCAGTGGTGGGAGATACAGAAGGATATGGTTATATAGACCAAGTTGTACCTCATTTGGTACAGAAGGGGAAGTCAGGGAAGGCTTCCTGGTAGAGGGGACACCGAGGCAGAGAGGTGAGAGATGACCAGTTGGAATTTCACACAAGTGGGTAGAAATCTGTATGCTAGTATCAAAGCAGAAAAAAGGTTTATGCAAAAGTCCTGGAGAATCACTTCCACAGACTTTTATTAAGGAAAATGTATATAAACTCCCAAATTATGTAGTTTGGCTAATTCAGCTAATTAATTTATGAAGTCAGGGGACAGAAAAAAAAACTGATAACTGAAAGCTCACACAGTTTTGGGTTTCATGTGAGCCCTCTCTTACATAAGGCCTTGTCTTTCATTCATCTGCCATTGTTCTAGGGAAGCCCTCACTGCCCCCCACCAGAGAATTCCAGCATCTCAAAATTCTCTCCCTTTCACCATCCCACAGCACCACAACAGCAGAGAGCTCTCTGGAAGTATCATGCCAAATTGAGCTGCCTAGAGCAGCCCTCATGTATACTCCTCCACTTCAGATCTTCACACTTATCCAAACCAGTTCCTTAGTCAGCCAGTTAAGAGCTCGTAGAATCAGGCTTTAAATTACTGAATGGAGGGAATTCAGGTATGCCCGTAGGTGAATCGTTCTTCAACATTTAGAAGCTAATGAAAAGCACAGCACTCTCATTCATCCAGTCACAAATATTTAGAGTGTCTGCTATACGTGTGCAGGTACAGTCCTAATCACTGAATCCTGGACAGAACAGACAAGGCCTTTGGCTCATGGAGTTTGCTTTCTCAAGGAGCAAAGGCAAATAGAAAATGCATGAACAAATAAGTATGGTAGAACCTCTGTAGCTGACACCTCCCCACACTGACCTCCTCCTAAAGTTGACCTAATTTTTGTAGATCAGACACACATCACATGCATGTATCAGGCCGCCTATTTCTGTACGTTGACCATCTCCAATGTTGACCAGTTTGTTGCAGTCCTGGGGAAAGGAGTCAAGTTATAGAAGTTCTACTATATATATATATATTTTTGAGACAGAGTCTCACTTTGTAGCCCTCAGTCGAGTGTGGTGGCATCATAGCTCACAGCAACCTCAAACTCTTGGGCTCAATTCTCTTGCCTCAGCCTCCCAAATAGCTGGGACTACAGGCACCTGTCACAATGCCTGGCTATTTTTAGAGACGAGGTCGCCCTCTGGCTTAGGCTGGTCTTGAACCTGTGAGCTCAGGGAAATCCACCCACCTCGTCCTCCCAAAGTGTCTACTACAATTCTAATAATAAAATTTAATGATGAATATTATGAAGCAAATCTAAAAAAGGTAGAATGGGTTAAGAAGTGGCTTTAGGCAAAGGGATGAGGGAAGAGGGTGACATCTGTGCTAAGACCTGAATGATAAAGAACCAGCTATGTGAGACTATCAGAGGGAAGAGTGCCAGGCACAGGGAACAACCCTGCAGTGCAAAGGCCCTAAGCTGCAAATGAAAATGCACAGAAGCAAAACTGACAGTGGATACACATATATGGCTATATTGTCATTGAAATATCATTTTTGGCATTGTGATTTAATAGATTTTGCCACCCTACACATGCCTTCCAGGAACCCCACAATCTCCCTAAATCCAGCAAAGTATAGAGTTCACATTTCTAGAAGACTGCTCCTCTGAACTCTGGCTGGTTTCAAGTTGACTGGTTGGTATCTATGTCATAGCATTATTAAGTATTTCTACAATTACCTCTACCACAAAGCATAATATGCATGAAATTGTCCTACAGCTTTAAGGGTGGACCTAGATGCTCTCAAATTCATCCTGTATCCTTGACCAAGAATCATTTTATCTGCTAATTAGGTGACAGCATTGTAGTTGTTCATCAGATGAGAAACTTATTTCCCGGGCTTTACTTTTAGTTCTGCCACTTAGTTATGGGATACTAGGCAAGTTGCCTAAAATTTCTGTCCCTCAGTTTCCTATAAAATGGTAACAGTGATAGTACCTCACAAGGTTTTTGTGAAGATTTAGTGAGACATGAAAGACTTTGGCATATTAGAAATTATTGCATGCAATCCTTAGATCATGAATTCCCACTAACCTGTGCCAACCACCCCACTTTAACTTGCTGTTTTCTCCATTTAATTTGGCCAAATTTCCACCAGCTTACAAACTTCACATTAAATGCCATAATCACCACAAAACTAGTGGTTTTAGCTTCCAAAAAAGCCATGTCTCTCTCCTAAATATTGTCCAGCATATTGTTTATACAACCAGTCTAATCAGTTACTGTCTTATCAGGTAATTTTGCATATATGTTTTGTAAACTTTGCTGGAATATAAATTCATTTAGAGAAGTACTATCCCAAAGAAATATAATTAGAGACTTAAGTAATTTAAAATATTTAGTAGTTACATAAAAATAGCTTTAAAAGGTAAAATTAATTTTAATAACATTTTATTTAACTTGATATAACCGTAGGCTCAATCAATATACACAACTAATTAATGACATAGTAT